>NC_058080.1:402126633-402242811 GCF_014858855.1 Bufo gargarizans | reverse complement strand
ACATGTCAGGAACCATGAACCAGACGTACAAACAAGAGATAGTGAAAATAAGAAGGCTTTATTGAAAGTCAAGCCGTAAGGCAAAAGTCCAAGCGGATGGCTAAACCGAAGCAGGGTCCTTGCGAAGCCAGAAGTCGGGAACCAGAAGGGTAGTCAGACGAAGCCTGGAACAGGAACCAGCAGGGTAGTCAGACGAGGCCTGGATCAGTAACCAGCAGGGTATCAGACGAAGCCAGGATCAGGAACCAGAAGGGTAGTCAGACGAAGCCAGGATCAGGAACCAGAAGGGTAGTCAGACGAAGCCAGGATCAGGAACCAGAAGCAGCAGCAGTCTTAGAAGCATGTGAACACAGGAGGACCAAGCAGGGAACTGAAGCCACAGACCTCCTATATATATGAGCTGGGCATCCAGCTCCTCCCAGTGGGAAGGAGAAGCCGCAGGGTGGGAGGCTACAAGAAACCCAGAAACCAAGATGGCCGCCAGCACATGTCAAACGAAGGAGGACAGCAAGAAGGTAAGACCATGACAGTACCTCCCCCTCAAGGGCCCCTCCTCCGCGGAGTAAAGAACGGTTTCTGAGGGAAGCGTGCGTGGAAGGCTCGGAGCAAGGCAGGAGCATGGACATCTGCGGAGGGAACCCAGGAACGCTCCTCTGGACATAACCACGCCAATGGACCAAAAACTGCACCCGACCGCGGACCAGGCGTGAGTCCAGATATTGCTCACCTCATACTCCTACGATTGCCCACTTGGACCGGACGAGGCCGAGGAACCGAGGAAGTGAAACGATTACACACCAGTGGCTTCAACAGGGAGACATGAAACACGTTGGAGATCCGCATGCCAGGAGGAAGCGCGAGGGCATAGGCTACCGGGTTTACCCTGCGAAGCACTCGGAAGGGACCAACAAAGCGAGGCGCCAGCTTTGGAGTGGGCACTCGAAGGTTGAGGTTGCGGGTGGACAACCATACGCGGTCTCCGACCTGGTAGGAAGGAGCGGGCGCTCGTCTGCGATCAGCCTGGAGTCTCTGGCGCTGCGCAGAGACCTCAAGGGACCTCTGGATCTGTACCCAAGAAGCACGTAGGACGGAAAGGTGATCCTCCACAGCCGGAATATCCTGGGAGAGAATACCTCCGGTAACACGGCAGGTTGGAACCCATAATTGGCCATGAAGGGAGACGTCCCAGAGGAAGAGTTCACCGCCGTGTTCCTGGCAAACTCAGCCCAAGGCAGGAGGTCAACCCAATTGTCTTGGTGATCGGAGACATAGCAACGAAGGAATTGCTCCAAGGCCTGATTGGATCGTTCTGCGGCCCCATTGGACTGAGGGTGGTAGGCCGAGGAGAAAGAGAGATGAATCCCCAACTGGGAGCAAAAGGCGCGCCAGAACCTGGACACAAACTGACTCCCCCGATCCGACACAATCTCCTTGGGCAAACCGTGCAACCGGAAGACCTCCCTGGCAAAAATCGAGGCCAACTCTTGTGCAGAGGGTAACTTCTTGAGAGGAACACAGTGGCACATTTTGGAAAACCGATCCACAATCATGAGAATGACCGTATAGCCTCGGGATGCAGGGAGGTCCACAATGAAATCCATCCCCAGGTGTGACCATGGACGCTCCCCGGTGGCTATGGGTTGCAAAGGCCCAACGGAAGGTGCCGAGGGGACTTACTCTGGGCACAAACGGAGCATGCCGCTACATATGCGGCGATGTCGGAACGTAGAGAAGGCCACCAGAACAGACGTGAAACAGCCCAGGACAGCTGATTCTTTCCAGGATGCCCCGCGGCCTTGGAGTTATGGTAGGTTCGCAACAACCGAGTGCGCAACTCCTCAGGCACAAAACATCTGCCGTTGGGTCTCCCAGAGGGAGCACCAGATTGAGCCGCCAAAATCTGCTCACCCAGGGGAGAGGTCAGGCTGGTGCGAATAGCGGCCAGGATCTGATTCGGAGGTATGACCGAAGTCGGAATCGACTCCTCCCCGGACAGCTCGGAGTACTGCCGTGATAAGGTATCCGCTCTGATGTTCTTGGAACCGGGTAGGTAGGAGACCACGTAATTAAAACGTGACAAGAACAGAGCCCATCTGGCCTGACGTGGTGTCAATCTCTTGGCCTCAGAGAGGTAGGTCAGATTCTTGTGGTCCGTCAGGATGAGAACCGGAACCACCGAGCCCTCGAGCAAGTGCCTCCATTCTTTAAGGGCCTGCACGATGGCCAATAACTCCCTGTCACCAATCTGATAGTTGCACTCTGCGGAAGACAGTTTCCGGGAGTAAAACCCACAAGGAAGCAGAGGACCCTCTGGTGTTCTACGCTGAGACAGGAGGGCGCCTACTCCCGTCTCAGACGCGTCCACCTCGAGGACAAAAGGCAACCCGGGGTTGGGATGCGACAGAATCGGAGCCGACACAAAGGCGGACTTTAGAGCCTCAAAAGCTCGGATGGCCTCGAGCGGCCAGACCTGGGGATTACTACCCTTCCTGGTCAGATCCGTGAGAGGCTTGGCTAGCATGGAAAAGTCCCTGATGAACTTCCGATAATAATTGGCGAAGCCCAAAAAGCGCTGCAGGGCACGAAGCCCACTGGGCTGGGGCCACTGTAAGACAGCCGAAACCTTCTCAGGATCCATGGAGAACCCCTCAGCGGAAATGATGTAACCTAAGAAGGTTACCTGGGATCGGTGAAATTCGCATTTCTCAAGCTTACCGAACAGCTTGTCCTCTCGTAAGCGTTGCAACACTCGTCTGACATCCAGGATGTGGGCCTCCATGGATTCAGAATATACCAAGATGTCATCCAAATAGACCACCACACACTGCTGCAACAGGTCACGGAAAACATCGTTGATTAATTCCTGGAAGACTGCGGGCGCATTGCACAACCCAAAGGGCATAACCAAGGATTCATAATGACCGGTCCTGGTGTTAAACGCGGTCTTCCACTCATCGCCCGCCTTGATCCTTACCAGGTTATATGCCGCCCTCAGGTCGAGTTTGGTAAAGACCGTGGCCCCTTTGAGGCGATCGAACAGCTCGGAAATGAAGGGTATCGGGTAAGCGTTCTTGATCGTGATGCGATTGAGACCCCTGTAGTCGATGCAAGGCCTCAACTCACCGCCCTTCTTTTTCACAAAGAAAAATCCAGCCCCTGCCGGGGACGAGGATTTGCGAATGTGTCCGCGTGAAAGCGCCTCCCTCACGTACTCCTCCATGGCCTCATTCTCCGCTACCGACAGTGGATAGACTTTGCCACGAGGAGGAACGGCACCAGATTGTAACTCTATGGCACAATCGTATGGGCGGTGCGGAGGTAGGGCAACCGCACGCACCTTATCGAATACATCCCGGTACTCCTCGTATTCAGGAGGCAACAGAGAGTCCGAGGAAGTACACAGCAACTTGACAGGCCCATGGATGCAACTAGCCCCACACTGCGGTGACCACGAGAGGATCTCGGCCGATCTCCAATCGAAAGTCGGATTATGCTTCTGGAGCCAGGGGTACCCCAAGACCACCGAGTAGTGTGGAGACGAAATAACCTGGAGACAGACCGACTCTCTGTGAACGGCACCAATGGCCAACCCCACTGAAAGGGTCTCCTGAGTCACGTGTGGCGGCAGAAGGGGTCTGCCGTCTATCGCCTCAAGAGCCAGTGGGGAACCTCGAGGCTGCAGAGGAATGGAATTGGCGGCAGCGAACACACTATCAATGAACAAACCACCAGCACCAGAGTCCACCAACGCCTGGGTCGTCACCGAGCCCCCGACCCAGGAGAGGACAACAGTAATCAGTGGTTTGTCAACACGGGAAACCGGGGACGAGGAGACTCCACCCAAGATCTGCCCCCGACAGGATCTCAGGTGCGAGCGTTTCCCGGACGGTTCGGGCATGCCAACCGAAAATGCCCACCGAGACCACAGTACATGCATCGGCCCTCGCGTCTCCGGAGTACCCTCTCCCCCTCGGACAGGCGAGCAAACCCCAGCTGCATGGGTTCACCCCCAGACAAGTCATCCCCAGGAGGCGTGGGAGGAGAGGGAGGCACGGGTGGGACAGCAAACGTAGGCGCCAATCTGTTAGAAGACCTCCGCAGGCTCTCCTTAAAGGAAGGTCTCTCCCTGAGTCTGGTGTCAATCAAAATCAGGAAAGAAATAAGGGACTCGAGCTCCACTGGTAGGTCCTTAGCTGCAACCTCATCCTTCAAGGCATCCGAGAGACCATGAGAGAAAGCAGCGACCAGAGCCTCATTATTCCAGCCCACCTCTGCTGCCAGGGTACGAAACTCAATGGCGTATTCAGCTACGGATCGTGAACCCTGTCTGATGGACATAAGGAGCTTCGCAGCAGAGGCAGCACGAGCCGGCACATCGAATACCTTCCGAAGAGAAGCAACAAAACCGGAAAACTCGGCAACCACCGGATTGTTGTTCTCCCATAAAGGGCTGGCCCAGGCCAAGGCCTTGTCCGAGAGCAGCGAGATCAAGAAGCCCACCTTTGATCTCTCAGTAGGAAAGGCATGTGGCAGCAACTCGAAATAAATGCCCACCTGGTTAAGGAAACCTCGGCACTGAGTTGGCTCTCCCCCAAAGCGCTGTGGAAGGGGGGCAGAACCGGTCATACCCCGAAACACCGCAGGCGTAGCAACAGGTGTCGGGGTAGACTCTGGCGCAACAACCGGAGCGGCAGTAGGAGCGGGCCCAGGAGCGACAACCGACCCATCGGCAACGGAAGCTAAATGAGCCGTGCGTTCAAGCAGGGTTTGCAACGCCACAGCGAACCGACCCAACAGGTGATCCTGCTGATCAAGTCTGGCAACCAGCGTAGGTAGCGAGGATGGCCCTGTACCGTCAGAATTCATGGCTTGGTCCTAATGTCAAGGAACCATGAACCAGACGTACAACAAGAGATAGTGAAAATAAGAAGGCTTTATTGAAAGTCAAGCCGTAAGGCAAAAGTCCAAGCGGATGGCTAAACCGAAGCAGGGTCTTGCGAAGCCAGAAGTCGGGAACCAGAAGGGTAGTCAGACGAAGCCTGGAACAGGAACCAGCAGGGTAGTCAGACGAGGCCTGGATCAGGAACCAGCAGGGTAGTCAGACGAAGCCAGGATCAGGAACCAGAAGGGTAGTCAGACGAAGCCAGGATCAGGAACCAGAAGGGTAGTCAGACGAAGCCAGGATCAGGAACCAGAAGCAGCAGCAGTCTTAGAAGCATGTGAACACAGGAGGACCAAGCAGGGAACTGAAGCCACAGACCTCCTATATATATGAGCTGGGCATCCAGCTCCTCCCAGTGGGAAGGAGAAGCCGCAGGGTGGGAGGCTACAAGAAACCCAGAAACCAAGATGGCCGCCAGCACATGTCAAACGAAGGAGGACAGCAAGAAGGTAAGACCATGACAGACCTGGGCTACAGAGAAGCAGCACTGGACTGTTGCATGTCATTCGGAAATCAAGGTGCCAGAGTCTGGAGGAAGACTGGGGAGAGGGAAATGCCAAAATGCCTGAAGTCCAGTGTCAAGTACCCACAGTCAGTGATGGTCTGGGGTGCCATGTCAGCTGCTGGTGTTGGTCCACTGTGTTTTATCAAGGGCAGGGTCAATGCAGCTAGCTATCAGGAGATTTTGGAGCACTTCATGCTTCCATCTGCTGAAAAGCTTTATGGAGATGAAGATTTCATTTTTCAGCACGACCTGGCACCTGCTCACAGTGCCAAAACCACTGGTAAATGGTTTACTGACCATGGTATTACTGTGCTCAATTGGCCTGCCAACTCTCCTGACCTGAACCCCATAGAGAATCTGTGGGATATTGGGAAGAGAAAGTTGAGAGACGCAAGATCCAACACTCTGGATGAGCTTAAGGCCGCTATCGAAGCATCCTGGGCCTCCATAACACCTCAGCAGTGCCACAGGCTGATTGCCTCCATGCCACGCCGCATTGAAGCAGTCATTTCTGCAAAAGGATTCCCGACCAAGTATTGAGTGCATAACTGAACATAATTATTTGAATGTTGACTTTTTTTGTATTAAAAACACTTTTCTTTTATTGGTCGGATGAAATATGCTAATTCTTTTAGATAGGAATTTTGGGTTTTCATGAGCTGTATGCCAAAATCATCAATATTAAAACAATAAAAGGCTTGAACTACTTCAGTTGTGTGTAATGAATCTAAAATATATGAAAGTCTAATGTTTATCAGTACATTACAGAAAATAATGAACTTTATCACAATATGCTAATTTTTTTAGAAGGACCTGTATATCAGAAACACTGCTTGTGCATACATTTGTTTCTGATCTATATCAGTCAATATAGGCTGAAATGCTGGAATATGGATCTGTAAGTTGTTTCTATTCTCTTATCTGTAGCAAATATGTACAACGTCGTAATGAAAAAGTCATTGGCAAAATGCAAAAGGAAGAAAGTTTTGAAAGATTTACTCATCATTAGGTATCAGGAAATTACATCATGTATTGCTGCAATGTGCACCATTCTGCAGGTACTGTAATAAATAAGTTTCCATGGGACTGTTGTGGCTTTTATGTATGTAAGTCATTCCCAGTACTATGTCATAGTTTCTGAATCCATGTTCTGACCTAACCTGAATGTAAAAAAATGCCCTTCATACATAATAGAGCTTTAACTATTACATAATATCTATCATGTCCACAAACCTGTTTCTAGCTATTTAAAATTACTAAACTATGTTGCTATAAAACCTATGACATGTGTGCGTGAGTCACTAGCAAGGAGAAGGTGTGATAGGGGTGGGTTAGCTGCTCATTGTGATCAAAAATAAAGGCACAAAGGAAAGTACATTGTGCACTGTGCTACCTTTCGCAAACAGAAATTTCCTTTACAACAGAATCATATCTGAGCTTGAAGGTTAATCACTGTGGATATCTATGAGAGTAAGTATGCATCAGCAGTGACTACCATACCAATTTTACCTGGGACCTGATTGTATTATGAATTACATTAGTATGTCACAAATCAACATAAAATATGATGGAAAATATAAGGAAAATTTTGGAAATTCAGAATTTCCACCCCATTGTAACTCCAAAACTGTCAACGTTCCCGCCAATGCTGAAAATTTAGATTTGGCCAAATTTCCTAATAAACACACTGACAGTGCTCCAAGAAGCCTATACACGCCTGCTTTAGTGGTCTCTGTGTCTATAGAGAACATAATAATCTCCAGTGTATTTTATTCACTGATTATGTGAATCTGCATGGTCAATTTTTAAATCTTTGACTGTGCAAAGCTACTATTTTGTGAATGTAAAAGAGTAACTAGATACCACCATGTTGACTCCATGTCAGTTCTATAGGCACAAGACCACATAAAAAGCCATTGGCAGGACCATTCCAAAAAGTATCTTATATTTCTGCTCCTTCTAGGGGAGGTTTAGAAAGAAACAGTAAGGGTGCTCAAAGGGGTTCTCCAAAAATAAATTAAATTGGCCGTCAGAAACTTGTTCTAGAATGCGTTCCTGTCAGGCTGCTCCACCATGATGGTATATTGTAGTCAGGATTAGTGATGAGCAGCAGATGTAATATTCGAATTCGCGATATTTCACAAATATTTTGTAGCATTCATCGAATATTCCCAAGTTCAAATATTCGTTATATTCTACATTCTTTTTTTTTAACAAAAAAATCGGCAAGGTAATGATCGCGTAATATGCGAATATTACGCGATCAATACAGGCGTGGGTCAAAAACAAATATATAGCACTATAGAATATATTGCTATATATTCGTTTTTTGAATATTCGTCATTTTTTCCATCTAAACACATGATTCCTCCCTGCTTCTTGCTTGTGGGCCAATAAGTCATTGGCCCAAAAGCTATTTAAGCAGGGAGGAATCATGACTTCAGATGGAAAAATAAGACGAATATTCTAAAAAACGAATATATAGCACTATATTGAATATAGTGCTATATACTTGTTTTTTTTTGAATATTCATCATTTTATTTCCATCTGAAGTCATGATTCCTCCCTGCTTAAGTTGCTTGTGGGCCAAATGATGATATCAAACTGATGCCAACACAAACGATTGAAGGAGATGGCAAATATGCAGTGGGGCAGATGGAAAGTATTGATGGTTAGTGATGGCCTTGCGGTTCGCCCGGCGGTCAGTTCGTGGCGAACTTTGCTCTTTCGCGATTCGCCGAACATGCGAACATATAGCGATATTCGCACCCGCCATATTCTTTTACATTGTGAAGAACTTTGACCCATGACACATCCATCAGGTGGTACAGGGCAGCCAATTGAAAAGTTTCAGCACATGGACATACCCCCTACCTTATAAATAAACCTGGTCTGGGCGCCATTTTACATTCAGTCTTTTGCCAGTGTAGGGAGAGGCTGCTGTGTGGAGCAGGGACAGACTGTTAGGGACACAAATCGCTAGCTAATAGGGCACAAAAGGACTGGTATAGGTGTGCTATCGATAGGTGTGACATACTGAGGGGTGTAATATATTTATAATATACTTTCTAACATAGAAAGTATATTATAGTGCAATTGTATTATGCAGCAGTTTTCTGCGGTTTCATTGTGTCACCGCAGCTACACAGAGTGACACAATTTGAGGAAATAATTTCTACTGGTGTGATTAACCAGTTGCCCCCCAAAAAAATCTGATTCAAGCAGGGGTGTTATATACCAATTATATACTGTCTATATAGTGCATTTGGGTAGTGCAGCATTTGTTTGCGGTTTTGCTGCATTACTGCATCTACGCAGAGTGACAAATGCTATTGGAACCAATAATTTCTACTGGTGTGATTTACCAGTTGCCCCCCAAAAAAACTGATTCAAGCAGGGCTGGTATATACCAATTATATACTTTCTATATAGTGCATTTAGGTAGTGTAGCATTTGTCCACGGTTTTGCTGCGTTTTACCACCTCTACACAGAGTGAAAAACACTATTTGAAGAAATTATTTCTACTGGTGTGATTTACCAGTTTCTATTGGTGTGATTACCCAAAAAAAAACTTATAGAAGCAGGGATTTTATATACCAATAATATACGTTCTATATAGTGCATTTAGGTAGTGCAGCATTTGTCTGCAGTTTTGCTGCGTTAACGCATCTACACAGAGTGACAAACACTATTTGAAGAAATAATTTCTACTGGTGTGATTTACCAGATGCCCCCAAAAATCTGATTGAAGCAGGGGTGTTATATACCAATAATATACGTTCTATATAGTGCATTTAGGTAGTGCAGCATTTGTTTGCGGTTTTGCTGCGTTACCACATCTACACAGAGTGACAAACACTATTTGAACAAATAATTTCTACTGGCGTGACAAACCAGTCGCCCCCCCCAAAAAAAAAATATTGAAGCAGGGGTGTTATATACCAATAATATACATTCTATATAGTGCATTTGGGTAGTGCAGCATTTGTTTGCGATTTTGCTGCGTTACCACATCTACACAGAGTGACAAACACTATTGGAACAAATCATTTCTACTGGTGTGATATACCAGTTGCCCCCCCAAAAAACTGATTGAGGCAGGGGTGTGATATACCTTCTTCCACAAATACTGCTCTTCTATAGGGACTTTTGTCACAGGGTCATTTTGAAAATGACAGGCAGAGGAAGAGGCAGGCCATTCCGCAGGGGTGGTAGGGGTCGGGCAGGTCTACCAGGCCTGATCCTAAGTGGAAAGTTGCAGAAGGTGCGTGCGATTACGTCAAAGGACGCACCAGACTTGGTTGAGTGGTTCACTCAGCCTTCCGCTTCTGCACCCTCCTCATCCTCTCTATCTGCACCTTCTTCACTCTCTGTTGTGTCCACCCCCAAAGACACCACCACCACCATATCCCCTCCGCTCGAGTCAGAGGAATTATTTTCCCATACATTCCAAGACCTTACCGATCGGGCAGCCATTCTTGGCATCGGATCAGTAAGAGGAGGTATCAACGGTCGCCACCCGGCAGTCTGACGACAGCACCCAGATCAGCCCATTTTTATCCTGTGACCGCCTAATGTCTCTCCAGCCACAGAATCCTACAAAGTTGTGTGCTGTCAGGTGAATGCCTATTGGCTAATTTTTGGTGCCTGTACTGGAATGCCAAGTTCTCACAACAATACTTAGTGCACCAATCACTAATATCTCATGAAACCTTATAAAATGTGAAGTTGTGTGTACCGCGAAAAAATAAATAGCATCATTAGGGATTTTCGCAATGGCGCTTTTTTAAACACTCAATCTGCATATACAGCGATTGTTATAACATGCATGTGAAATGTAACCAAATACACTGCTTTAATGTCAAATTACTTACAGTGATCAGAAATTCTTCCTCAACGTCGCAAAAATTGCTACCAACCATCTTTTCTGATCGCCTCAAACTTCGGTCTGGTGGAAACCCAGTTGCTGTAGTAGGCCGTGCATATTTTGCGCATGCGCACATCCGAAAATTACATTGCCTATATTTCGCATTGAAAAAAATAATGAATGGAGATCGCAAATTCGAATAATACATCTGGTATGTCACTGTCCATGTTGTGGGACTATTTGTGCACTTCTAGTAATTATTTGGTGGCTGCAAATATGAGCTGAAGGTATTCTAGGTTCGCCTGCCTTTAAAGTGAATGAGGCCCGCCGCGAACTTGCGGTTCGCGAACCGTCCCGGCCCATGTTCGTCCATCACTATTGATGGTATACAGATTGAGAGCAGATGGTTGATAGTGAACAGAAATAAATGAAATTGACAAGACACTGGCCCTAATCTGCATTATTACCCTAGGAAAACAATAGGAAGGGACAAATCAAAGTCCAACTCTGAAAACAGACAATAATGGAATCCACAGAAAAACAGCAAACAACAAATTACAATGCTTACAGAAATGAAGGGACTAGATGAACTACAGGTACCAAGCTATACTGACAAGACTCAGATCAAGTAAATGAATGGTAATGGGACGGCTCACTCTCTATATACACGGATAGGTGCCAATGTCCAAAATGTATCACCCCTTCAAAAACAGTGAAATTAAATAAAATTGGACTGGCACTCAAACATAAGGGTTCACACAAAGAACCAATAAAGTAAAATAGTGCAATTTATTAAAACATAAAAACATATATACACGTATTAGTGGGATGGATGAGATAATGGATGGACTATCTCGTGTACCAAGTCCGTAAGGTGCAGGTATATCTGTTAGGTTGGATCAAGCCATATATATGTTTTTATGTTTTAATAAATTGCACTATTTTACTTTATTTGTTCTTTGCGTAAACCCTTATGTTTGAGTGCTGGTCCAATTCTATTCAAGACTCAGATCAAGGCTAGGAACAAGAAACACAGAATACAAAGAGTTCTGGATTCAAATGCACAGAGCTCACGATATAACCAGCAAATAAAGAGCAGAAAGCATGAACATTTAAAGGAAGGCTAACCAATCAAGAACTCCTCCTTAAATTAACCAAGTTGGGCAAGGGGATCATCTGACCCAGGTAGGAAGTATGAAAGAGAGGAACACGAAAATAAAATATCTTAGTCATCAGTATGAAGCAGACAGAGGTATTACAGTTATTATTTTGATACCAGGCATGTACTGACAGGATCAAAGACAATGTGAATGCTATGACTACACGCTACGTTGACGACAGTACAGGTGCCTTATCTCCTTTGTACCATATACCATTTCTCATATTTACGTCTTAATGTATGACTCTAGCTTTCCTGTATGATCAGTGGGAAGGCATGTCTGTAGTGCAACAGGTTGATAATTATTTACTAAATACTTGGTCTATTTCTGGAGACAAAATGACAGTAACCAAATATTGTGAAAGGAACGTACACGTAATATTGGGAGCAGCTTGTAAAGGTGTTGAGGGAGGATTACTTGTATCAGGTAGAGGGGAGCTTACCTCTTAAGGCATTAGAGGAGTTGATCTAATATATGCAGGGGTGCACCTAGCCTTTCTGCTGCCCTAGGTGAAAACTGAAACGGGCCCCCCATGACAATTTATTAACCTAACCCTTATGCCACAATGAAAGCGCTCATTGGCCACGGCCCTTCCGCTGCCCCCCTCTTGCCCTTACCTGGTGCCACCTGGTCTCATTGGTGCTGCACCCTTGAATATATGCTATGCTTTTCTAAACTTACGAAAGTATGCTCAACTGATCGGGTATAAATTTTGGCTTTCTGCTGGAAATATACGGTTTTATGCAGTGGCAGTTTTCTGACTGGAATTTATGCCGGAAACCTGATGGACATCATTATAGTAAATGGGTATTTAGGAGGCGCCAGCAGTGTCCGGCTATGCCACATATGGCAATTCCAGTATTCTGCTCCTCTGCCAGAACAAAATACCGGAAAGCCTGACGCTGATGTGGAGGTAGTCTAACAAACATACATGCAGTAGAACTTCTAATAACTTTTAGAAATGCATATTTGGAAACACAAGATATTGACATATAGTTTGATTGTGGAAAAGAAGTATGTTCCTACATAAAACATTTCAATAATCTGATATATTTAACATTATTACAATATTATACATCGCAATTTACCCGCATACAATAATACTCAAGTTTTAGGAATTCAGCATATGCTTCTAGCAGAACTGCAGTCTTCACTTTCACAAGATTAAAATACTAAGGGGTTTTGCAGCTCTAGTATATTGATGACCTACCCCCAGGATCAATATAAGATCAACAGAGGTCTGACTCCCAGGCCCACCCAGCCAATCAGCTGTCTGAGGATGCCGCTGCACTGTTTACGGTAACTGCGCACCGTCTAACTTGTAGTGGTGGTGCAGTGTAATTACAACTGCTTATCCCATTCAAGTGAACAAGACAAGTAGTTGCAGTCACACTGCACCGTCACTACGTTAGGCAGCATGTAGTTAAACAGTAAAAAGGCTGTAGTACTCGCACAAGCACTGCGGCCTCCTCAAACAGCTGAGCTACCGGGTGTCGGACTCCCACCAATCAGATACTGATGACCTATCCAGAGGATAGGTCATCAGTAAAAATATTTCAGAAAACCTCTTTAATGGAAATGTATTTTAACAGCATTATCTGAGGAACGTAATTATGAATGCTATAAATAGTTAACATATAAAACAATGTAAGTTAGTTAGTGGTCCTCTAAGAAGGTTTTATTATACTGTAGATTCCATGTCTACACCCAGGAAGAATCATATACAGTGTATATTTATAAATTGTGTTTCATTTATTTTTAGAATTTTTATAGAGAAAAAACATCTGCCTGGTTACTAACTTTACACATTTCATTTGTTTGCACATTACAGAATCTAATATACTGTGTACTATTTTTATTGCTTATTCACGCCTTTGTATTAAAAATCATCTGTGTTGTGGCTACAACACACTGACGATTTTTAATATGGAGTCATGTCCATATGTCCTTGTAGGATATAGACCTGGTGATCGCTGGAGACCATTAGCTCCAGTGGTCTCCATGTCCAAGAGACGTGGTCCAAGATAGGACAGGCTCTAAGTTTCTCGACACAGACCCTAGGCCTGTGCCAAGAAGTGGTGGTGTGAATAGCACCATTTTGTTCCTTGAGTCCACATGCAGTCTGTTCCACAGACAGATAGCACACGAACAGAAAATATGGTTGTTTGACAGGCCCTTATGTATATACGTATATGCATGTTCCAGGACATTGCTTTGGTATCCAGAATGAAGACCTCTATGTTTTATGCTGCTGACTGCATTCAGAGTACAATAACGTGCATAAGGATCAAATTAAAAAGATACGTTATATGAAAAGTATAGCCCCCCCCCCCCCCTTTTCAGTGGACCAATGACCCAGAGCAAATAATAGATATGAAAATACTAATGTAATTCTATGTCTTAATGAAATATGAAAAAATAGAGCCAATACATGTAAAAGTTACATGTTCTGCAGAGTGTATGTACAGTAACTGGCATAGTTATAAGGGAAATTTAGAAACAAATGGGTCTTTGAGATAAATGAAGTTTTTTATGTTTTAATAATAGGTAACTTGTATCTATCCATGCAGTGCCTGGAGCCATTAATCATCCATCTGTATAAAGTAGATAGCAAATAGGGTCACCAGAGTTCTCTGTGAAAATTATTATGAAGTACAGAGTACATCACATGGTTTACTACCATTCAAGTCAGTTATTAGAAAGAAATCAAGAGGAGATGGAAAGTCACTGAAAAGGTATTGTTCCTTCTCCACATACTGTATCTGGTATGCTTTGCATTTATGTACTAGGTCTATAGTCTACTACTAGCTTTAGTCTTGAATAACTTGAACATCCCAGACCCCAAATTGTATTCTACAGATGCCTTGGTCCTGAATCATTAAATGCCAATTCAACTGCCAATATCTTTTATGTTGTAGAGGCCATTTGGAGGTCCCATAGACACCAGGGCTGAAATACAGCTGAAACCTCTGTTATGCTACTGAATCCGCACTACATTTATGATACACTGTGCAATGCTCAGTGTGGACACAAGGCTTCAAAGGCCTCCTTGGCCTGTGCCATGCACATTCCTTGATTACTTGTCAACAGTTCTGATTTTTGGAAGGCTAATTCCAAAAACTGGATCGCAAAAGGGGTGGAGTTTGTGCGAACCCTGTCCAAAAGTCTTATAAGTCTCCTCACGCCGATAAAGGCGCTCTGCCAAAGGACTGATAGTACCCCCCAAATCTTGATTTAGGCCAGTTAAGCCAGTACTCTCTGCTCTTCACTCATGAGGGGCAATCACCCCAAAACAGCTGTCTGCAGATGAGGTGCTGGCTTATTTACAGTAATATCCGAGTCATGTCTCAAGGCCTATTTAAAGGGTCGAAAATTGACTGATAGGATAGCTGCCTTACATTTGGTGACATTAGAGGCAGAGCTTGTTAAGAGCTCATTTGCATCCCTTTCATCCCAGAATTCCAGAGGAGCATGTATAGCCTATAAGTCTATTCACACCGATTAAGGCGCTCTCTCCCCAAGGAAAGATAGTACCCACTAAATCCTGCCACAACGGGGCACGGGAGCAATGTCTCTTTGACTCACCATTTCCCCTAATAGGCTTTAGCCATAGTTCCTGTAGCCTATCAGAGGCCAGTGTCTTCATTACCACACTGCCTGAGTCAGGCTGCATGGAGCTCAGGGCACAGACTAGAAGAGGCCTGTTTCTGGCACTGACAGCAGAATGGAGGCAAGCATTTGAATGTATTATTTTTATTTGGCAGCATGCTGTTGGGCCACAAAGGAGTGGGGGTCATTATTTTGTAAGTGGAGAAAGCACTATGGGGGAAATTGCGGCTATAAAAAGGAGTATTTTTGTACTGGCACACATTATAAAGCGGCCACTATGGGGACATCCGTTCTACCGGGGGCACTAAAAGGGGAAACTTGTGTTTGTACTGACACACGTTATAAGGGACACATTTTTGTACTGGCACATAAGGGGGCATTTTTTGTACTAGCACACATTATAAGGGAGCATTTTTGTATTGGCACACATTATAATGGGGTATTTTTCGGTACAGGTACACATTATAGGGAGAATTGTTACTACTGGGGGCACTATGGGACATTATTACTTCTGAGGGCAAAATGAGGGACATTATTACTATTGGGTGCACTGTTAACACATAATGCACTCTAGCAAAGAATTACTACTATTGATGGGACTTTTGGGAGGACTGTTACATTGGGAGGCACCCTGGCACAGTATGAGCTTAGCACAATTATTTTTAGAGGACACTATGTTTACAGTACTATAAGTATCAGGGACACTATTTGCTGGGCAAAGTAATTTTTTAAGGCACTGTGTGCCAATAATTATTAAGGGGAACTATTTGTGTGGTAATAGTATTTTCTGGGGGATTATGTTTATAGTATTGGGAAGCACAGTGGGCACAGTATTAGAGGTGGCAGGATGGGGTGTTAAGAAGGTAGGGAGGAGGATGGAAAAGTAGCAAACTAAGATATCTGTTTTTCAAACCCTGGAGAGACAAGAGATGGCTGAAAGAAATTATCATGGTGGACTGGTCTGAATGGTGTAGGAAGGCGCAAGGGACCGTCGTTGACAGAAGGTATGTATCACCGAGGTTCTTGGCCTCGGTGGAGTAAGAGCCAGTTTTCATGTGTCAGTAGCAGTTGCTGTTTGACACTTTGCTATTTTGTATAGCTGTAATAGCTGATCCGAGACAGCCCTTACTGGAAGTAGTCAAACTGCTGGGTGGGTGACTACTCCCCACGTTCCGGGCCCGGTCTTGACTGGCCTATATTAAAAAACCCAGCCAGCAGTGTCAGCTGGTGGTAATTACCTCTCTCTCTCTGACAGAGGAGCTCTGGCAATCGCTGGATTGAGATCTGAGCCGTGTACTAGGCTGGAGGCCTGAGTTTGGGAGGTCTGCTCTGTCCTGAGCAATGCCGATCGCGTGTGAACTAACACCTAGGATAACAGGTGACTGTTTTGCTGTATGAAATATCTAGTTGTGAACAAACGCCAAAACTGTAAATGGACTGTCGTACTGTTTTGTTGCCATAAGTGTGTGAATAAAACACTGACGTTTTTGAGTTACAAACTGGCCTTTGCCTCTATACCACGTCCGCTTGTCCTGTCTACCAGAGAGAATCCCCACAATGGAGAAGATGAAGAAAGAGAAGTCTACATCAAGCCGACTGGGTTCTGTCAGGGTCGGGAACCACTATACTCACCTCTTCCTTCCGGGTCCTCGGCGCTCGACTGTGAAGGCTGCGCACAGTGTGAGGCCGCGCTGTGACCATACACTGTACACGCCCACACAGCAGACTGTACAAGAGGATTACCGACTGGGGGCAGTGAAGAGCGGCAGCATCTAGAGCAGGAACGGTGTTATTTTTTATTTATTTGGGGGCTGATGGAGGCACTGGGGGCTGAAGAGGCTGCTGGGGGAATAATATGAGGCACTGGGGGCTGAAGAGAGGCTGCTGGGGGGCTGATATGAGGCACTGGGGGCTGAAGAGAGGCTGCTGGGAGGCTGAAGAGAAGCTACGGGGGGCTGAAGAGGGGCACTAGGGGACTGAAGAGGGGCATTGGGGGCTGATATGAGGCCCTGGGGGGCTGAAGAGGGGCACTTGGGGCTGATATGAGGCACTGGGGGCTGAAGAGAGGCTGCTGGGGGGCTGGTATGAGGCACTGGGGGCTGATATGAGGCACTGGGGGGCTGAAGAGAGGCTGCTGTGGAGCTGATATGAGGCACTGGGGGCTGATATGAGGCACTGGGGGGCTGAAGAGAGGCTGCTGGGGGCTTAAGGGGGGCACTGGGGGCTGAAGAGGGGAACTGGGGGCTGATATGAGGCACTGGGGCTCTTATCTGAGATCTGATTGGGGGTCATTCACATTGGGGTCTGATCTGAGGTCTTATTAACATTGGGGGTCTTATTGGGGCTGTCAGCTGAGGTCTGATTAACATTGGGGGTCTTATTGGTGGTCTGACCTCAGGTGTAATGAAAAATATATATTTTTTATTGTCCCCCTCTAAAACCTAGGTGGGTCTTATAGGCCGGAGCGTCTTATAGGGCAAAAAATAAAGTACGTTTAAAAATGATTTCTTCTCCCTTCATTATATTGATAGTGCGGGTCTGTATGTATGCAGAGTGTTTTTGTGTGTGTATATATATATGTGTATGTGTTTATGTGTACATAATATATACATAAACACGCGCGCGGCGTGTGTGTTTGTGCTTTAGGGTGCACACCCTAATGCAATAGGCTGCGCACGCCTATAGTATACACGTACACGTTGCTGGATGTAAGAGGTATGTGGTGCTGTATTACCATGTATGTTTCATAGCTCTGTATGTAATGTTTTCGAATTATGTCTTTAACAGTAGGGCTGGAGGGGTTAGGTTAGGAAATTGGCATGGGAGGGGGCTGTCTCAGTTTTCACCTTAGGCAGCAGAAAGGCTAGGTGCCCCCCTGATTGGACCTCATTTATGAAAATGGGTACACATGAGAACAGGCTTGCTGTCCATAATTGCCAATCACAGTGTCCATTGATTTGGAACAGTTGCTATAGAAAATATTTTTTTTGTGGATGCCTGGCATAGCATATCAGTGAAAGGTTTCCTTCACCGATGTGCTATGCAGAGCTTTAGCTGAACAGAGTAGGCAGAGGCAGGAGCAACAATGTGCTATTCAGAGCTTTTAGCTGGGCAGAGCAGGCACAGGCAAGAGCAGAGTTGTGCTATGCAGAGCTTTTAACTGGGCAGAGCAGGTTCAGGTGGGAGCAGTGATGTGCTATGCAGAGCTTTGAGCTCAGCAGGGTGGGCACAGACAGGAGCAGCGATGTGCCCACTGTGGTCAGCTAAAAGCTCTGCATAGCACAGGAAGGAGCAGTGATTTGCTATTCAGAGCTTTTAGCTGACCAGGGCGGGCACAGGTAGGAGCATCTATGTACGATACAGAGCTTTTAGCTGAGCAGAGCGGGCACAGGCAGGAGCAGCACTGTGCTGTACAGAGCTTTAAGTTGAGCAGGGCTGCACAGGCAGGAGCAGTCATGTGTGCTCCAGCCAGTACTGAGCTTGCTGTAGTCCCTGTTCCAGAAGAACTGTGGAATCAGTATACACATTAGACGCATACATGTTAGCAGTGTGTTGGTTTATGAATTTCAAAGCGCTATAGACACCCTGAACTTCGGCTGCCTATTTTGGGAGTAAAACATTAAGATAAATAAAGTAAACTATAAAAAGGAGTTATGCATTATGCATCAAAGGTTTTAAAATGAGTTGGGCATGTTCTGATAAACTCATGTGTACTATCATAGGAAATGCAAAAAATTGCTACTCTGCTGCTAATGGGTACCATCTGTAAACACTGGAAGTGACTGCCTCCCTAGCTGCATCTGCAAGCATTTAACAAATCTGCAGGTACAGGAGATTCTGCTGCACGCACAGAAAAGCTGTGGAGGCCTTCAATTGGAAAATTCCCATGACCAGAGGCATAGCTACCATGGAAGCAGGAAGGAGGACACATTAATTTATTTTCAGGGACTAGGGAGTGGTGACTATATTGCTCCTAATCCTAGCACTGGTATCACTCACCACACCCTGCTCTTCTAGCAGCACACAACTTCAGGGTGGCACGTAGTGTGTGTGTAGGAGCACACTATGACCTGAAGCTGTGCAACGTCAAGTCACAGTGTAGCGTGTGCCTAGACGCAGTGCTGCACAAAGAGCAGAGGTGTCCGCTGTAGGAGGAGAGGTCTGCATTAAGGGGACTGGGGGGGGGGGGGTCCGTTCAAAAATTTGCTTTGGTGCCCAGTCAGTTCTAGTTACGCCACTGAACGTGACTACCACCATCTTGAGAGTTATGTTTGTGGAAATAGCAAGAACAGGCATAGGAAATGCTAAAACTCTACTGCTCTGCTGCCCATGGGTACCATGTGTGAACACTGCATGTGGTCACCTCCCTTGCTGCATCCTCACCTGAATGCATTCAACACATCCACAGGTACAGGAGATTCTGCTGCTTTCAGCGTATGCACAGAAAAGCTATATAGGCCTTTGTGTTGATAAATTAAGAGCTGTGGAATCCGTATATACCCATAAACCGCATATATGTCAGTGGTATGCGCTATAGACAACCTGAACAAAGGATTCACAACCAGTACCCATGGGCAGGGGGCTTCAGTTTGAGAGCTGCAGTAAGGAATGCTGTGTTTTAGTTTTTCCTAGGCCAACACACATCAGTTTAGCAATGATGTCAAGTAGTATTTCAGACAATCATCTAAAAGGGTTGCATACTTCCCAACCGCCCCGGATCCAGCGAGACAGTCCCGGATTACAGTGACTGTCCTGCTGTCCCGGTATGGGGAGGTATGTCCTGCTTTCTGGCAGCTGTCTCTGCATCCATAGGAAGCAGAGACAGTTGCCTGTATTATGATGAAGCAGAGAGCTGGCATTGGCTTCTTGCTTTATCATCCCTCCCCCCCTGCCGTCTCTCCACACCTCTGGCCTGTGTGGGGGCGGGGCCGGCCAGCAGTCAGCCTAGGCTCCGCCTCCTTCACAGACTAGAGCAGCCGATGTCCTGCTGCTGCTAGGAAGGATGGTAAGTATGTGGTGTTTATTTTGTTTTTACTTTGTACTGTAAGGGGTGCAATGTGGGCATATTACTGGGGGGCACAATGTGGGCATATTACCGGGGGCACTTGTGGGCATATTACTAGAGTCACAATTACTGGGCGGCACAATGTGGGCATATTACTGGGGGCACAATGTGGGCATATTACTGGGGGCACAGCTGGGCATATTACTGGGGGCACATAACTGGGCATATTACTGGGGGCACATAATTGGGCATATTACTGGGGGCACAGCTGGGCATAATTCTGTGAAGACACAATGTTGGCATAAATAGTGTGCGGTGGCATGAAGGGGGAATAATTAGTATGTGGGGGCACTAAGGGGACTGGATGGGATTAGGTGTATAGTTATGTTTTGGGCAGAGTTAGAGACAGGGCTTTTTTTCTCAGAGAAAAGGTGGTGGAACTCACCCCCCCTCCCCTAGCCATGCCCCTACCCACCCCTAGGACTGCCCCCTAAAACTGCCCTTTTAGAGAACAGGGATGCAAGTAAAATTTGGGGGGGGGGGGCTATAAAAGTCCAGCCCAGCAAAGAAACCCCCCAGATGGGGATGGCACTGTTAATGGGGGATCTGGGGATGGCACTGTTATGGGGTGGAGGATCTGTGGATGGCACTGTTATGGGGGATCTGTGGATGGCATCCACAGATCTCCCATCCTATAACAGTGCCACCCACAGACCCCCCCACCTCATAACAGTGCCATCCACAGACCCCCCCCACCCCATAAGAGTGCCATCCACAGACCCCCCCACCCCATAACAGTGCCATCCACAGACCCCCCCCCCCCCACCCCAGTCCCTCCCCGCTGATACATCGCAGCCTGCCATGCTGGAGCATGGCAGGCTGCGATGTCAAAAGGTGGCGGAACGCCGTTCCAGTGCGTTCCGCCAGAAAAAAAGCCCTGGTTAGAGGCGTGGCCTAGTGCAGAAAATATTTGTGTCCCTCTTTGTTCGTTTACAAAGTTGGGAGGTATGGGGTTGTCTCACTTCAGAAAATGGTATTTATCATGTAGAGGAAGTTAATACAAGGCACTTACTAATGTATTGTGATTGTCCATATTGCTTCTTTGCTGGCTGGATTCATTTTTACATCACATTATACACTGCTTGTTTCCATGGTTACAGACCACCCTGCAATCCAGCAGTGGTGGCCATGCTTGCACACTATAGGAAAAAGTGTTAACGTATGTGCACTCCTGCGGTTCTAGCTACCAGAGAGGCTGGCACCATTTCCATGTGCAAGCACGGCCACCACTGATGGATTGCAGGGTGGTCATAACCATGGAAACGAGCAGTGTAAAATGTGATGAAAAAAGCCTGCAAAGGAGGCAATATGGACAATCACAGTACATTAGTAAGGGCCTTGTATTAACTTTGTGAACATGATAAATGCCATTTGGTGCAGTGAGACAACCGTTTTATTACAACCTAATTAACCGCCTCCGGACCGCCTAACGCAGGATCGCGTTCCGGAGGCGGCTGTCCCAGGCACAATCACGCATATATGCGTCATCTCACGAGACGCGAGACTTCCTGTGAACGCGCGCACACAGGCGCGCGCGTTCACAGGATCGGAAGGTAAGCGAGTGGATCTACAGCCTGCCAGCGGCGATCATTCGCTGGCAGGCTGTAGATGCGATTTTTTTAACCCCCTAACAGGTACAGTACAGACCAAAAGTTTGGACACACCTTCTCATTCAAAGAGTTTTCTTTATTTTCATGACTATGAAAATTGTAGATTCACACTGAAGGCATCAAAACTATGAATTAACACATGTGGAATTATATACATAACAAAAAAGTGTGAAACAACTGAAAATATGTCATATTCTAGGTTCTTCAAAGTAGCCACCTTTTGCTTTGATTACTGCTTTGCACACTCTTGGCATTCTCTTGATGAGCTTCAAGAGGTAGTCACCTGAAATGTTTTTCACTTCACAGGTGTGCCCTGTCAGGTTTAATAAGTAGGATTTCTTGCCTTATAAATGGGGTTGGGACCATCAGTTGCGTTGTGGAGAAGTCAGGTGGATACACAGCTGCTGATAGTCCTACTGAATAGACTGTTAGAATTTGTATTATAGCAAGAAAAAAGCAGCTAAGTAAAGAAAAATAAGTGGCCATCATTACTTTAAGAAATGAAGGTCAGTCAGTCCAAAAAATTGGGAAAACTTTGAAAGTGTCCCCAAGTGCAGTCACAAAAACCATCAAGCGCTACAAAGAAACTGGCTCACATGCGGACCGCCCCAGGAAAGGAAGACCAAGAGTCACCTCAGCTGCAGAGGATAAGTTCATCCGAGTCACCAGCCTCAGAAATCACAGGTTAACAGCAGCTCAGATTAGAGACCAGGTCAATGCCACATAGAGTTCTAGCAGCAGACACATCTCTAGAACAACTGTTAAGAGGAGACTGTGTGAATCAGATCTTCATGGTAGAATATCTGCTAGGAAACCACTGCTAAGGACAGACAACAAGCAGAAGAGACTTGTTTGGGCTAAAGAACACAAGGAATGGACATTAGACCAGTGGAAATCTGTGCTTTGGTCTGATGAGTCCAAATTTGAGATCTTTGGTTCCAACCACCGTGTCTTTGTGCGACGCAGAAAAGGTGAACGAATGGACTCTACATGCTTGGTTCCCACCGTGAAGCATGGAGGAGGAGGTGTGATGGTGTGGGGTTGCTTTGCTGGTGACACTGTTGGGGATTTATTAAAAATTGAAGGCATACTGAACCAGCATGGCTACCACAGCATCTTGCAGCGGCATGCTATTCCATCCGGTTTGCGTTTAGTTGGACCATCATTTATTTGGACAATGACCCCAAACACACCTCCAGGCTGTGTAAGGGCTATTTGACCATGAAGGAGAGTGATGGGGTGCTGCGCTAGATGACCTGGCCTCCACAGTCACCGGACCTGAACCCAATCGAGATGGTTTGGGGTGAGCTGGACCGCAGAGTGAAGGCAAAAGGGCCAACAAGTGCGAAGCATCTCTGGGAACTCCTTCAAGACTGTTGGAAGACCATTTCAGGTGACTACCTCTTGAAGCTCATAAAGGGAATGCCAAAAGTGTGCAAAGCAGTAATCAAAGCAAAAGGTGGCTACTTTGAAGAACCTAAAATATGACATATTTTAGTTGTTTCACACTTTTTAGTATATAATTCCACATGTGTTAATTCATAGTTTTAATGCCTTCAGTGTGAGTCTACAATTTTCATAGTCATGAAAATAAAGAAAACTCTTTGAATGAGAAGGTGTGTCCAAACTTTTGGTCTGTACTGTATATTAGACGCTGTTTTGATAACAGCGTCTAATATACCTGCTACCTGGTCCTCTGGTGGTCCCTTTTGCTTGGATCGACCACCAGAGGACACAGGTAGCTTTGTAAAGTAGCACCAAACACCACTACACTACACTACACCCCCCCCTGTCACTTATTAACCCCTTATGAACCCCTGATCACCCCATATAGACTCCCTGATCACCCCCCTGTCATTGATCACCCCGCTGTCATTGATCACCCCCCTGTCATTGATCACCCCCCTGTAAGGCTCCATTCAGATGTCCGTATGTGTTTTACGGATCCATGCATTCATGGATCAGATCCGCAAAACACATACGGACGTCTGAATGGAGCCTTACAGGGGGTGATCAATGACAGGGGGGTGATCCCCCAATATACACTCCCTGATCACCCCCTGTCATTGATCACCCCCCTGTAAGGCTCCATTCAGACGCCCGTATGTGTTTTACGGATCCACGCATCCATGGATCGGATCCGCAAAACACATACGGAAGTCTGAATGGAGCCTTACAGGGGGGTGATCAGGGAGTCTATATGGGATGATCACCCCTCTGTAAGGCTCCATTCAGACGTCCGTATGTGTTTTACGGATCCACGCATCTATGGATCCGATCCGCAAAACACATACGGACATCTGAATGGAGCCTTACAGGGGGGTGATCAGTGACAGGGGGGTGATCAGCCCATATAGACTCCCTGATCACTTCCCTGTCAGTGATCACCCCCCTGTCATTGATCACCCCCCTGTAAGGCTCCATTCAGACGCCCGTATGTGTTTTACGGATCCACGCATCCATGGATCGGATCCGCAAAACACATACGGACGTCTGAATGGAGCCTTACAGGGGGGTGATCAGGGAGTCTATATGGGATGATCACCCCCCTGTAAGGCTCCATTCAGACGTCCGTATGTGTTTTAAGGATCCACGCATCCATGAATCGGATCCGCAAAACACATACGGACGTCTGAATGGAGCCTTACAGGGGGGTGATCAATGACAGGGGGTGATCACCCCATATACACTCCCTGATCACCCCTCTGTCATTGATCACCCCCCTGTAAGGCTCCATTCAGACGTCCGTATGTGTTTTGCGGATCCGATCCATGGACACTGCGGATGCGCATAACACATACGGACGTCTGAATGGAGCCTTACAGGGGGGTGATCAATGACAGGGGGGTGATCACCCCATATAGACTCCCTGACCACCCCCCTGTCATTGATCACCCCCCTGTAAGGCTCCATTCAGAATTTTTTTTGGCACAAGTTAGCGGAAATTGTTGTTGTTTTTTTTTTGTTTTTTTTTTCTTACAAAGTCTCATATTCCACGAATTTGTGTCCAAAAATAAAATCTCACATGAACTCACCATACCCCTCACGGAATCCAAATGCGTAAAAATTTTTAGACATTTATATTCCAGACTTCTTCTCACGCTTTAGGGCCCCTAAAATGCCTGGGCAGTATAAATACCCCACATGTGACCCCATTTCGGAAAGAAGACACCCCAAGGTATTCCGTGAGGGGCATATTGAGTCCATGAAAGATTGAAATTTTTGTCCCAAGTTAGCGGAAAGGGAGACTTTGTGAGAAAAAACAAAAAAAAACAATTTCCGCTAACTTGTGCCAAAAAAAAAATATTTCTATGAACTCGCCATGCCCCTCATTGAATACCTTGGGGTGTCTTCTTTTCAAATTGGGGTCACATGTGGGGTATTTATACTGCCCTGGCATTTTAGGGGCCCGAAAGCGTGAGAAGAAGTCTGGGATCCAAATGTCTAAAAATGCCCTCCTAAAAGGAATTTGGGCCCCTTTGCGCATCTAGGCTGCAAAAAAGTGTCACACATGTGGTATCGCCGTACTCAGGAGAAGTTGGGCAATATGTTTTGGGGTGTCATTTTACATATACCCATGCTGGGTGAGATAAATATCTTGTTCAAATGCCAACTTTGTATAAAAAAATGGGAAAAGTTGTCTTTTGCCGAGATATTTCTCTCACTCAGCATGGGTATATGTAAAATGACACCCCAAAACACATTCCCCAACTTCTCCTGAGTACGGCGATACCACATGTGTGACACTTTTTTGCAGCCTAGGTGGGCAAATGGGGCCACATTCCAAAGAGCACCTTTCGGATTTCACAGGCCATTTTTTACAGATTTTGATTTCAAACTACTTCGCATGTATTTGGGCCCCTAAAATGCCAGGGCAGTATAACTACCCCACAAGTGACCCCATTTTGGAAAGAAGACACCCAAAGGTATTCCGTGAGGGGCATGGCGAGTTACTAGAATTTTTAATTTTTTGTCACAAGTTAGCGGAAAATGATGATTTGGTTTTTTTTCTTACAAAGTCTCATATTCCACTAACTTGTGACAAAAAATAAAAACTTCCATGAACTCACCATGCCCATCACGAAATACCTTGGGGTGTCTTCTTTCCAAAATGGGGTCACTTGTGGGGTAGTTATACTGCCCTGGCATTTTAGGGGCCCAAATGCGTGCAAAGTAGTTTGAAATCAAAATCTGTAAAAAAATGGCCTGTGAAATCCGAAAGGTGCTTTTTGGAATGTGGGCCCCTTTGCCCACCTAGGCTGCAAAAAAGTGTCACACATGTGGTATCGCCGTACTCAGGAGAAGTTGGGGAATGTGTTTTGGGGTGTCATTTTACATATACCCATGCTGGGTGAGATAAATATCTTGGTCAAATGCCAACTTTGTATAACAAAATGGGAAAAGTTGTCTTTTGCTGAGATATTTCTCTCACCCAGCAACTGAAAGTGAAAAATGTCATTTTTTTTCAAAAATGTTGTTAAATTTCGATTAATAACAAAAAAAGTAAAAATGTCAGTAGCAATGAAATACCACCAAATGAAAGCTCTATTAGTGAGAAGAAAAGGAGGTAAAATTCATTTGGGTGGTAAGTTGCATGACCGAGCAATAAACGGTGAAAGTAGTGTAGTGCAGAAGTGTAAAAAGTGGCCTGGTCATTAAGGGTGTTTAAGCGAGGGAAATACCCTCTTTCACTGAAAATTTTAGAAAATGGAGGTTAGGTAAGTTGAACCCTAGATACTCATTAAAATGTAGCTTAAACTAAGATAGACGTCCCATTAAGGACAGTTGTCCTCTCAAACAATGCCTAGTCAGTGCCAACGAAGCTAAGCTTCCAGATTCAATCCAGCCCTGCCATATTGACCAACATTTTTTGGGCATTTTGTTTTGACATATACCCCTCTTTTAAGACGTAGACTCGTATTCATCCTATTTATGTATTCCTGCTTGCTAGGAGGCCTATTTCTTATCCAATGCTTAGTGATTAGGACCCTAGCCTGGAACAACATTCTGTGAATACATAAGGATAGTTTATCATTTAATCCTATGGAGTCTAGTATACCCACACAACAGATTCTGGGATCGTGATATATTCAGATACTGCGCTAAAGGACATATATTATTGCAAGTTAGTGTACCAGTATTGCAGATATATGATGACTGGCACATGAAGGTATATCAATATACAGGCGCTTAGCTGGTTTTAAACAGTGTACCTGGAATGAAGGCTTCAGTTTGTGTGCCTTTGTCCGTATCCCCGTACTTGATGTCGAAGTTTATTCCTATTTTTCTTCTTTACTTTTATTTCTGTGTTCGTTTTTGTTTATGCTGGTAGTCAGGAACAGTCCAGATGTACTTTGGATTGGCGTGCTTCCCCGTGCCCCGGCCGGTGGCACGTTGCTGCCGCAAGTGGAGGTGTGTATGGAGGAGTGGTTCGCGCTCACTTGGAGCTTGTGAGTGACGTCACTTACAGCGGTCATGCATTGACCACCAGTACCAGGTATCTCTTACATTGGGCAAACGTATCTGAGTTGTTACGGCTATGATTTCTCGTATCTCTTCCCAGCATTTTCCCAACTCTCGGCAGTTCCATACCATATGAAGCAGTCTTGCTTCCGTTGCGCAACATCTGGGGGCAGGCCCGTCTTTACCAAGGGGCAAAAGGGGCAGCTGCCCCGGGCCCAGTTGCTCCTGGGGGGCCCAACGCAGCTGCCTCTTGAGCCCTGCTAGCCACTGCCCCGGGTGTCAGGCTGTCAGCTTCACAGGGGGTGAGTCCCGGCATCGTACTGTGTTAGAGCTGTGAATGTGATCTAGGACCTTAATGACATCATCTCCATGTGACCAGTAACCTAGCAATATTACTGGTCACATGGCTATGAGGTCATCACAGGTCCTAGCAGGAGTGTTGCAGGTGAAGTTTGCCTTAACTGTGGAGCTTTTTTTGTGTGAAGATTATATCAGAAAAAGGTGACACTCAGGGGCTGTTATGCTAATATACTGTAAACTACTGTATAGTGGGGTGCTGTATACTGTGTGGGGCTGTATTCTGTGGGGGGCCTGTATACTGTGGGGGGCCTGTATACTGTGTGGTGGGCTGTATACTGTGTGGTGGGCTATATACTGTGTGGTGGGCTGTATACTGTGTGGGGCTGTATACTGTGTGGTGGGCTGTATACTGTGTGGGGCTGTATACTGTGTGGTGGGCTGTATACTGTGTGGTGGGCTGTATACTGTGTGGTGGGCTGTATACTGTGTGGGGCTGTATACTGTGTGGGGGGGCTGTATACTGTGTGGGGCCTGTATACTGTGTGGGGCCTGTATACTGTGTGGGACTGTATACTGTGTGGGACTGTATATTGTGGGGGGCCTGTATACTGTGGGGGGCCTGTATACTGTGTGGTGGGCTGTATACTGTGGGGGGGCTCTATACTGTGTGGGGCCTGTATACTGTGTGGGGGGCTGTATACTGTGTGGGGCTGTATACTGTGTGGTGGGCTGTATACTGTGTGGTGGGCTGTATACTGTGTGGGGCCTGTATACTGTGTGGTGGGCTGTATACTGTGTGGTGGGCTGTATACTGTGTGGTGGACTGTATACTGTGTGGGGCCTGTATACTGTGTGGGGGCTGTATACTGTGTCGGGCCTGTATACTGTGTGGGGCCTGTATACTGTGTGGGGGCTGTATACTGTGTGGGGCCTGTATACTGTGTGGGGCTGTATACTGTGTGGGGCCTGTATACTGTGTGGGGCCTGTATACTGTGTGGGGCTGTATACTGTGTGGTGGGCTGTATACTGTGTGGGGCTGTATACTGTGTGGTGGGCTGTATACTGTGTGGTGGGCTGTATACTGTGTGGGGCCTGTATACTGTGTGGGGCTGTATACTGTGTGGGGCCTGTATACTGTGTGGTGGGCTGTATACTGTGTGGTGGGCTGTATACTGTGTGGTGGGCTGCAGGGGCATAGCTATAGGGGGTGAAGAGGTAGCAGTCGCTACCGGGCCCAGGAGCCTGAGGGGGCCCAAAGACCCTTGTGGTGCATAAGAAGACACCAGTATTATAAGAAGTTCATGCTGGTCAAGTTACACCTCTGGCTCAAGGGGGTACCGTTTCAATTTTTGCCTCGGGCAGCACGAAGGCCTTGTGCTTCCTGCCCCTGGCCACAAAGCACTGACGGAAGGGGGGTCCCAAGCTGAACTCTTTCACCAGGGCCCATGAGCCATTAGCTACGCCCCTGGTGGGCTGTATACTGTGTGGTGGGCTGTATACTGTGTGGGGCCTGTATACTGTGTGGGGCTGTATACTGTGTGGGGCTGTATACTGTGTGGTGGGCTGTATACTGTGGGATGCTATACTATATACTGTGGGGTACTGTATAGTGTGGGGTGCTGTATACTATAGGGTGCTATACTGCATACTGTGGGTTGCTATATACTATAGGGTGCTATACTGCATACTGTGGGGTGCTGGGGTGCACTGTAACACTAGGGTGAGCCCAGCCCCGGTCTCCTTCCTGCAGAGCGGTGCCCACTTCCAGCCTGAGCCCAGCTGCCCAAAGCACTGATCCTGAGCCGCTGGAGTCTTCAGAACTGGAAGTATTTACAGTCATTCACTGTACTCTACCAGATGTGTGGATTTTTTGTGTGTGTGTTGTGGTGGAGGGAGTGATTGCCTGCTAAGGTGTGGGAAGGCGGGATCCAGGGGGCCCAAGTAAATTTTTGCCCAGGGTCCAATCAATATTAAAGACGGCCCTGTCTAGGGCATGTGGACTCCGGTCGCACACCTATTTTGAAGAGAAGTTTGGGGGTTCTATACACTCTGTGTAGCAGGTACAGCTGGGATATTCTCTGAGATTCATTCAATGTAAGACTAGGAGTTAAAGCCAGAATGTCATTCCATTGGTCTGGAGATATTGTTCCAACATCCTCTTCCCATTTCCCCTTTACCATCAGGGAGGTTGAGGGGGTACTAGCATCAAGAATACATTTATAAAGTTGGGATATCAGGCCTTTGGTAACACTAGGTTCCAGTAATTGTTTCACCATAGAAGGAGAGGCGGCAATTATTATGTTTCTTGGAAATTGGGTTTGGTATGCATGTCTTAATTGAAGGAATTGGAAGAATGCTGTTTTGGGTAGGCCAAACTCTTCCTGAAGTTGAGTAAAAGATTTAAACACTCCATGCGATTGAATTTGGTCCAAAAAGAGTATGCCCCTCTCCTCCCACGGGGAAAAGCCTTCCAGCCTGAATATCTCTGGCAGTTGGGGGTTTTGCCATATTGGCGTAATGTCATTGAATTTTGTCAGATTCGTTAATTCTTTAAATTTTGTCCAAACCTTGGCCAAAAGGGAAAATGTAGGAAGTTTTTTACCCAGGTGTTGATGTCTGTTTATTTCTAATGAGGCAATAGGCGCTTTTGGTTTCATAGTGCGGGCAATAATATCAGCTGAGGGGTCTAGATTAGTTGTATTAATCCATCCCCTGACGTGTTGTAGTTGTGCAGCTATATAATAGGACCATGGGTTCGGGAGAGATAATCCGCCCTCTTCCTTACTTTTTTGGAGTGTTTCTATGCAGATTCTCGGCTGTTTCTTTTTCCATATCAGTGATCTAAAAATCCCTTGAATCTTATAGAAAATCCTTTGTGGGATCCATACCGGTGAATTGTGTAATATATATAAAAGCTGTGGCATGAATATCATTTTAATTAAGTTACAACGGCCAATCACCGTAAGGGGTAGTTTGCACCAAATATTAGTTTTGACTACAAATTTAGCAATTAATGGCTCTAGGTTCAGTTTTATGTATTCAGTTGGTATTGGTGTTATAATCACTCCTAAGTATTTGAATTGAGCGGTTAGCTGCAAGGGAATGCGAGTGAGGTCCAATTGTGGTGGGGTAGGATCTAATGGGAGAATTGTGAATTTGTCCCAGTTTATTCTTAGTCCAGAATATTTCCCAAAATCGGTAATTTCGTGCATTATGGGGTCTATAGACTCCTGTAGATCTCCAACGTATATTAATAAATCTTCTGCATATAACGAGACTCTTTCATCCCGGGGCCCTATTGGAAATACCTTCCAGTCTGGGGAGGTACGTAAAAGACAAGCTAGAGGCTCAATTGCTATTGCAAATAATAGGGGAGATAAGGGGCAACCCTGCCGTGTGCCCCTTTGCAATGAAAATTGATTAGAAAGAATCCTGTTTGCCCTAATCCTTGCTAGCGGGGAGTTATACAGTAACTTGACCCAAGAAACAAATCCCAGGCCAAAACCCATGACCTCCAAAACTTCCTATAGGTATTCCCATTTTACGCTGTCAAAAGCCTTGGCAGCGTCTAAGGAAATGATTGCACGGCAACCCCCGGTATTTAATGGCCACTGGATATTCAGGAATAATCGACGGAGATTACTGGCCATGCTCCTATCTGGCATGAAGCCAGCCTGATCCTAATGTATTAAAGGAGTAATTACTTTATTAAGCCGATTGGCCAATACTTTGGCTAGAAGCTTTACATCATTTGATAGGAGTGAAATGGGTCTATATGAGTCAGGTCTTATTGGGTCCTTATTGGGCTTTGGAATAACCACCACTATTGCTTCCCTAATAGATGTAGGTAATATCCCAGATCACAGCGCATCATTAAAGGTCTCTAAAAGATGTGGGAGGAGACAGTCTTGATACCGTTTAAAAAATTCCCCGGGCAACCCATCTGAACCTGGGGCCTTTTCATTAGGGAAGGAGCTCAAGGCTACTTTCAGTTCCTTTCAAAGTAAGGGGTTCATCCAGGTATGCAGAAGATTCTAGGGACAATTTAGGGATTGATATTCGCCCAAGATACTCCTTTATATCATTTCCTCCCATGGTTATTTTATAAGAATATAATGACTGTGACCCATTAGCACACTATAGAATATAGAACTTCCCACACTTCCCTGTATATTTTTATTAGAACCCATACTCCAGGGGATGGCCAACCTGAGGGTCTACAGCTGTTGTAAAACTACAACTCCCAGCATGCCCAGACTGCCTACAGCTAGCAGCCTACAGCAGGGCATGGTGGGAGTTGTAGTTTTACAACAGCTGGAGAGCCGCAGGCTGGCCATGCCTGCTCTCGTTCCTCTAATCTGTGTGCTCTGTAAGGCTAAGTTCACACGTGGCAGAAATTTCTGTGACTGAAAAGTTATGGCACACACGTGTGTGGGGTGTTTCTGCAGTTTCTGAGAGAACAGCTAAAAATGGAATTCTCCTTTAGTTTATGTAAGCAATTGTCTTATCTGTCCGGTTTAACATGGTTGAAATGCAGCCGTATTTTAGGGTCTGAATTATGTCTGCAACATCCAAGGGACCACATCTATAGTAGAGGGACGCTCCCTCCAGCACAGTTCTAATGTTCAAATGGACTGAATAATAATCACCAAAGAATCTTAGAGTTCAAGGTGTTGCAACCGTAATACTGACCATATGAAAGCACAACCAGTAGAGCACTATAAACGTATAAACTGCTACATTCTGGTTCCCAAAGTCTACTGCAGCCTGGGGTTTGCTTATTTACATGCTACTTTTCTGTATAACCAGTTCCCAATGAGAATGTGTTGTGTGCTTTTGAGACATATTTCTATAAAACCTACAGGGGCCCTTTAAGAGAGCATAAAACAGGTCACATCCTAGCAGAAATATTTTTAAACCATCAGTTTATGGACATTACAAAGCAATAGGAACACAAATAAAGGATACAGCAAGTTAAAATGATGTAGCATGACGAGTGTTCATTTTGCACTTGCTACATCTGTACATCTCTGGATATGGCAGGAATTACAGAATAGCGTATTTGAAAGTTCTTATGCTGTTCTCATGTTCTTTAGGCCTCATGCACACGACCGTTGTGTGCATCCGCGGCCGTTGTTCCGTTTTCCGTTTTTTTCCGCGGACCCATTGACTTTCAATGGGTCAGTGGAAAAATCGGAAAATGCACCGTTTGGCAGCCGCATCCGTGATCCGTGTTTCCTGGCCGTGAAAAAAATAGGACCTGTCCTATTTTTTTCACGGCCAATGGTTCACGGACCCATTCAAGTCAATGGGTCCGTGAAAAATCACAGATGCACACAAGATTGTCATCCGCGTCCGTGATCCGTGTCCTTGATCCGTGTCTGTTTTTTCCTATCATTTCAATGGCAAACTTGACTTTTTTTTTCATTTTTCATGTCCATGGATCCTCCAAAAATCAAGGAAGACCCACGGATGAAAAAACGGTCACGGATCACGGACCTATGGACCCCGTTTTTGCGGACCTTAAAAAAAACGGTCGTGTGCATGAGGCCTTATTCTGCAAAAACATATATGTAGATGCATCGAAAACCCTTATATGTTTTAAAAGGTGTTTGTGCAGGGGGGCGGAGCTTGGCCACTTAGCTGAATGGCTGCCTGTCACTGAGCTCCTCCACCTAACTGGCGTTTAACCCCATTAAAAGCACCCTTTACCTGCACAAATAGTCAAAGTGTGGAGAGATCGCACCAAGGACCCTGCAGAACCTACACCGGTCCGCTCCAAACAGCCAGATATGGAGAAATTCCTGAGAAAGCAGCCTAAGAATCGAACGGCCGAGACTCCCAAGATGGCTCAGCATTCTGAGGCAGAGGAATATCCGGAGGTGGGAAGTGCATCTGACTCCTCCGATTATAAAGCTTGCAAGCGAGGCGGAATCTTCTCAAAAACGGCTCTTCGAGAAGTCCTGGACTCCGCTCTGGCTCCCCTGAGACAAGATCTGACTACTATCAAGGTAGATCTTCGCAGCATAGGTCGAGTGGCGGCGTTGGAAAATTCGCAAGATGCGATTATTCATCACGAAGGGAAAACTTGTGCGGCACTCAAATCGCATAACGACCTGCTCAACGACGCCCTTCTTCGCATCGAAGATCAAGAAAATCGTAGCCGCCGACTGAATATTCGGATTCGAGGCCTACCTGAAACATTTGCATCCGAAGCGCTTGAAAAAATCGCGAATTAAATTTTCGCAAATCACCTGGGTCCTGATAGAGCTGCGAAAATATTAATCGAACGCATCCATCGAGCTCTGAGACCTAAACCTAAAGGATCTGACCCGCCGAGGGATGTTGTCTGCGGCCTTCTTAGCTACGTGGACACTGCTGATCTGCTGAAAGCAGGTAGAGAAACAGATCGCCTTGAATTTGAAGGTACGCCGATTCAGTTTTTTCAAGACCTAGCACCCTCTACGTTGGCGAAATGCCGAATTCTTCGCCCACTACTAGAAGCCCTTAAAGCCTCAGCCACCTAGTTCAGATGGCTTCATCCGTTTGGCCTGGCCGTCAGGGCTTACATGCTGCCTGGGAACACCTGGGAATTTCGCCCATGGATATCCCGTCCTGGATGCCTGCTGACCAGGGGGATCCTATACCCTAACCTCCAAGTGCGGATCAGTGGAACCTTGTCTCCTCGGGTAAAGGGGACAGACCCGGTCGGAACCGGCAGCCTTCTGCTAAGTCTGGACTTCCTCCACATTGTTGAGAGCATACAGTACTTTCAGGATTTCCTCTGAGCTTTGAGGCCCTCTCCGAGGGCACATCACCTCACGCTCACCCCGCCTGTGGCCACTGATGATATCCCGATAACGTCCCTCGATACAACGCGAGCGAGACTCTATTTTTTGCGTTCTCCTTGGGACCTTGTTATTGTTACAGTTCCATGGTTTATTATCCCCCCACCCCACCCCAGAAGCTGGGGTTTAGCCAGCGTTTATTCTGGTTTACTACCCTTGTCCCCGGATGGCCTTCTTCGGGCCCTCAAGGGCTCTACGAGACCCCCCGCCTGATGGATCCCTGCCGACCGCCGTTATGAGAAAGAATCACCTCAACATCTGTCGCTCTGTAGAGCCACCATTTACTAGATTGTTGTTTTGGTTGCTACAATTAACTCTTTGTTTCTTCAATTGCAGATTTTCTTCTACTGTTATCTTTGTTTTCCTTCCCTCTTGTGTGTCCTCCCTTCCCTCTTCCACACTCGACTGGTCTACATGGCGACTGTTCGCACAACTCCTCTCTACTGTCTCATGATGGCTTCCATTATAATATCTTCCTTCAACGTTAGAGGTCTGAATGAGCCAAGCAAGAGATCCCAGGTCCTATCTCTATTGCAGAAAGACAAAGCTTCCATTGCATTCTTCCAGGAGACCCACTTCCGGTCGGGTAAGATACCTAACCTCCCACCTAAAAAATTCTCGCAATGGTTTCACAGTACACATAGCTCTGATAGCAGGGGTGTCAGCATAGCCATTTACAAGCAACTCCCCTTTGTAGTATCTGCTTCCTCTTCAGACCCTGAGAGTCGGTACTTGTTTGTGAAGGGCACCATAGCAGACACACTGGTTACACTAGCTAATGTGTACGCACCAAACAGAGGCCAGGTCCTATGGCTAACTCAGACCCTATCGCCCCTATCCTCTTTTAAAGATGGTATCGTCATTTTAGGAGGCGATTTCAATGTGTCCCTAGACCCTAGTCTTGACTCCTCCTCTGGGAAATCAGCCATCAAGCATAAACGTTTGAGGCGCTTGAAACTTGCCTTGAGAAAATTTGGTGTCTTCGACACGTGGCGTACTCTAAATCCATCAGGTAGGGACTATACATTATTTTCCCATGCCAAGTCCTCCTACCATAGATTGGATCACTTCTTCCCTTCCTCAGACCATCCTCAGCTGCTCCTATACTCCAAGATAGGTAATATCACTTTGTCGGACCACGCCCCGATTTTCTTACACATTTCCTTAACTACCCTTCCGAAAAGGGAATGGAATTGGCCCCTTAATGATACTCTTATTTTAGATCAGACCAACTCCCAGAAGCTAGCCTCTTCCCTGACCGAGTTCTTCCAGCGGAACAATGCCAAACATGCCCCACCATCACCCTCCATCGTTTGGGAAACTTATCGCCCTTGGTTCCCACATTAAAAAACAACTCTCCCAAGCTATTGCCACCCTCATGTCCGATATTGTGTCGCTTGAACTTGTTCACAAACAATCGCAAGCGCTTAGTTGCGCAGCTGAACTTATTGATGCGAGAGCGAAACTTAAGAACCTACTCAACGTGACCACGGCCAAACTTAATTTTAAATCCTGGCATAACTACTGTGAGGGAGCACATATCTGGGCATAACTACTGTGAGGAGGGCACATATCAGGGTATAACTACTGTGAACTGTGAGGAGGGCACATATCAGGGCATAACTACTGTGAGGATGCACGAGTGAGCATTACTACTGTGAAGAGGGCACATATCTGGCATAACTACTGTGAGGGGGCACATATCTGGGCATAACTTCTGTAAGGGGGCACATATCAGGGTATAACTACTGTGAGGAGGGCACATATCAGGGCATAACTACTGTGAAGAGGGCACATATCTGGGCATAACTACTGTGAGGGGGCATGTGTGAGCATTACGTCTGTGAAGAGGGCACATATCTTGGCATAACTACTGTGAGGGGGCATGTGTGAGCATTACGTCTGTGAAGAGGGCACATATCTTGGCATTATTACTGTGAGGGGGCACATATCTGGGCATAACTACTGTGAGGGGGCATGCGTGAGCATTACTACTGTGAAGATGGCACATGTCTTGGCATTATTACCGTGAGGGGGCATGTGTGAGCATCACTACTGTGAAGAGGGCACATATCTCGGCATTATTAGTGTGAGGGGGGCATGTGATGTATACATGTGTGTAATGTATGTAGTGCAGTATGTGATGATCACACACTGCACTACATACATTACACACATGTATACATTCCATACTGTGCTGTCACCTTCTTCTGCAGGTCTACCTTGATGTCTGGTCTTTAGGCTTCAGTCAGATCCTCCACCACCATGCTTGCGCCGTGTGCCCGACACCACCAGGAGCAGACCCCTCCTCCTTTCATCTCCCGCCGGCTTCTCCTACAGCAGGGCGCTCTATCACTCCAGTGCCCGCCCAATCTTAACAATCAGGGGCGTAGCTAGAAATGACTGGACCCCATAGCAAAAAAAATTATGGGCCCCCCCTCCCGGATCTCCCACCCACACATACCTATCGGACCTCCCACCCCTTCCAGAGCTCCCACCCAAACACCCCTCCAGGACCTTCCACCCCAACATAGATCCCCCCTTCAGTGTCGTCCGCAGATCCCCCCCTTCAGTGTCGTCCGCAGATATCCCCCTTCAGTGTCGTCCGCAGATATCCCGCTTCAGTGTCGTCCGCAGATATCCCGCTTCAGTGTCGTCCGCAGATATCCCCCTTCAGTGTCGTCCGCAGATATCCCGCTTCAGTGTCGTCCGCAGATATCCCGCTTCAGTGTCGTCCGCAGATATCCCCCTTCAGTGTTGTCCGCAGATATGTGAAATTGAAGAGAAGCACCGTAATCTCGCACAGGCGCATTGGCAGAGGCCAGGAAGATGGTGCATGCGCACTTCGATGCATCTGCCAGTGCGCCTGTGCGAGATTACGGCGCTTCTCTTCAATTTCACAGAGGCAAGTGCAGTGAATAAATCAGCTAGGAGGCTGCGCTGGGCGGGGAGATTGCAGGCACAGGCAGCATCGCTTTGCTGCCTGTGCCGTTCGCAGCGCGCCCTGCGTTGATAAAGTCCTGTCACTGGGCGGGCCGCATGACACGGCTTCGCGGGCCGCATTTGGCCCGCGGGCCGTGGGTTGGACATCACTGATCTATAGTATACACCATATTTATAGAGTTGTCTTTATTATTATGCAAGAACAGTACCCTTGGGACAAAGGAAACACAGTGATGCCTTTCTAAACAACCACCATTTTAAGAAGACGTCGCTCCTATCTAGACTGGATTTTTTAAACTTTTTTGTCTGTATACGTATTTTCTTAGAGAGCACCACTCCCTAGACCATTGTTAACATCAGTTTTGGGTGGTTGTCTTACAGGTTTCACAGTTTGCTACAGAACCATGTAAAATATCATTGTATGCCCCTCCTCAACAAAAAAACTTGTTTGCTAACCAAATCGTATCATTGAGATATTTTATGTATATGGCCATCTTCAAGAAAAACAACAGATCACAGGAAACTGCTATGGCGTTCACATAAATGATCTCTGCTGTAACAGAACAGCATCACAAAAGGTTAAAGGGCATCTGTCAGCAGATTTGTACCTATTAGGCTACATGCACATGACCGTTGTGTGTTTTGCGGTCCACAAATCGCGGATCCGCACAACACGCAATTTGTGGAACGGCTCGGACAGCCTTTAATATAACTGCCAATTCTTGTCCACAAAGCGCGGCCAAGAATAGGATATGTTTTTTTTTTTTGCGGAGCCACGGAACGGAGCAACGGATGCGGAAAGCACACAGAGTGCTGTCCGCATCTTTTGCAGCCCCATTAAAGTGAATGGGGCTGCATCCGAGCCGCCAAAACTGCGGCTTGGATGCGGACCAAAACAACGGCCATGTGCATGAGGCCTTAACCTGTCTAACCTGTTGCATGTGCACTTTGCAGCTGAAGGCATCTGTGTTGGTCCCATGTACAAATCTGCTGACAGAGACCTTTTAACTACTTTGTAGACATCTCAAACTTGTCTCAACAATATAAAATTTAGTAGGACTATTTATTACAAATATTTATTAGAAAATTATTTGCTTACTGCTCAGATGCCAGAGGTTTATTTTATGTGTTTACTTATGACCTGCTGATTATGGAAACATCTTAAACAAATCATGTGCTCACTCTTGGTATCACATGAGCAGCTTCCCTACATTTCCCCTCCTTCAGGCTGAGTACTGATGTCACAAAACAAATACAAATACAGCATTCCACAACCGGATGTTATAAATCCTCATAATGACCTTTTATACCTTGTGGAGGAAAGGAGCATTGTGAGACAGAGAAAATTCCCTGAGCTGGATGACATCACTGATCTGCTGACTAACTCACTGAGACTTTCTGAAGGCAAGTTGTTCTCATGACTGTGTTTTCACCAACCGAGGGGTCACAAATAACTTATTACTGAGGATCTATTGTTAAGACTTCTTAGCCCCAACTCACTGTACCCCGCCTAATTAATACCAGTCTCATGGAAAATGTCACCAAGACAGTTATGTTGTGTGTACACTATACCTGACAATTGTCACCATTCTCGAGATCTCAGCCAAGTTCTCACTCTACAGATTTTACTCATGGTTTCCTTTCATTATGATAATGTCTCTCTGCTTTACATGTCTGTTCTAGGTCTGTGTGTAATACGCATTAATATGCGGAAATGTATATTTAAATAATGCATGGATGTGAGCTAGGTTAATCTATGCGGCTAATTCTTTTATTCAATGAGGTGTGTTACTGTACTGCAGTGTATTGAAACTCTTATCTAACAGCAACACCCTAGTGAATTAGAGTCAGGGTACACCAGGAACATAGCGAGCACTCCATAAGTATAGAGGAATATCTGGGCAGACTGGCCTGTACAGCAACATATGGAAAAACTGTGGATGCACATTAGTAGGGACACCTAGTATGCCACTATAAGCTGCCTCCATAAACCTCCAGAGTTGCATCCCAAGATCCCAAGAACACCATCCCTACTGTGAAGCATGGGGGTGGTAACATCATGCTTTGGGGGTGCTTTTCTGCGAAAAGGACAGGACGACTGCACTGTATTAAGGAGAGGATGAATGAGGCCATTTATTGTGAGATTTTGAGCAACAACCTCAGTCAGAGCACTGAAGATGGGTCGTGGATGGGTCTTCCAACATGACAACGACCCGAAGCACACAGCCAGGATAACCAAGGAGTGGCTCTGTAAGAAGCTTATCAAGGTTCTGGAGTGGCCTAGCCAGTCTCCAGACCTAAATCCAATAGAACATCTCTGGAGGGAGCTGAAACTCTGTGTTGCTCAGCGACAGCCCCGAAGCCTGACATATCTAGAGGAGATCTGTGTGGAGGAGTGGGCCAAAATCCCTGTTGCAGTGTGTGCAAACCTGGTCAAGAACTACAGGAAACGTTTGACCTCTGTAATTGCAAACAAAGGCTTCTGTACCAAATATGATTTTCTCAGGTGTTAAGCAGTGCAAGACAAATAAATTCTTTAAAAATCATACAATGTGATTTCCTAATTTTTTATTTTTTTTATTCTGTCTCTCAGAGTGGGAATGCACCTACAATGTGAATTTCAGACTCCTCCATGATTTCTATGTGGGAGAACTTGCAAAATCACCGGGTGTTCAAATACTTCTGTTCCTTACTGTATATGATTCCTAAAAGTTGGTGACACAACATGATATCAATTACTTATTAAAGGGAATCTGTCACTAGCATATTAGCAAAAATTTTTTTTCATGAATCCATGTGTAATAAAGTACCTTATTTCCATATGTCTTGTTCTTTTTATTCTGTGTCTTGTCATTTCTTCAAAAAAACGCTTTTTATGATATTTAAATGAAGCTGTAAGGAGCCCAGAGGGGCGTTATTCTTTGTCCACGGTGCCCAGGAACGCCTAAATTTGAAAACTAAGAACTCCTCCAAGATCGCCTAAATCGCCTCCCAGAGGCGAGGCTAAGTGCTCCCCCCCCCCCCCCAGCGCCGCGCTCTGCGGCAAACACCCCCGATCCTCCTCTCGCCCGCATTCCGAAATCCCACGCAGGCGCAGTGCCGGCAATTGCCTGCGCGATGATAAGACGACTGTGGGCAACAGCTTTAACAGCGTCACTGGGCATGCGCCTATTATTTGTGTGTGTGTGGGGGGGTGTATAGGATCATATGGCCATATATTATATTGATATGTAACTAGTGTAGGACAATAAATATACGTTGGTGTATAGTGGTAGTTATTAAAAAAAAAAATTCCATCTCTACCTATACAGACTCAAATCCTCTGGTTGACGTCGGGACAGGGGACAGCCCCTTCAGCTTCCAGCTGGCTGAGGAAACAGCGAACACTTCACTGGGATCGGCGCATGCCCAGTGACGCTGTTGAAGCTGTTGCCCTCAGTCGTCTTATCATCGCGCAGGCGCAGGGATTTCGGATTCGGGCGAGAGGCGGATCGGGGGTGTTTGCCGCAGAGCGCGGCGCTGGGGGGGGGGATTACTTAGCCTCGCCTCCGGGAGGCGATTTAGGCGATCTTGGAGGAGTTCTTAGTTTTCAAATTTAGGCGGGCACGGCACTTCAGAGGGGCGTTCCTGGGCACCATGGACAAAGAATAACGCCCCTCTGGGCTCCTTACAGCTTCATTTGCATATCATAAAAAGCGTTTTTTTGAAGAAATGACAAGACACAGAATAAAAAGACATATGGAAATAAGGTACTTTATTACACATGTATTCATTAAAAAAGATTTTGCTAATATGCTAGTGACAGATTCCCTTTAAGGTTATGAAATCTTCCAAGTAAGTACTTTTTATAAAAGGTAACACTGATCTTGGATTCCATGCAAACAATTCTGGGAGCAGGATATATACATTCTCCAATCAATCCCCCTAAAGAAAAGTCTATTTTGGAATAGGGCTTGACCAGTGGCGTACATAGAGAAGTAAGGACTCCATAGCAAGGATCAAACCAGGCCCCCCACACAGGACTGAAGGGTTTCTGCCTAAACCCTTTTCAATGACCCAGGTATTGCAGGTATTTTTTGGGGTGCCATAATGGACAGCCGCATATCTCCTGCCTTGTCCATCATGTTACTGTGCTGGTGCTGCTACCACCCTTATACAGCTGCACATATCCTGCCTAATCCATCATTTTTCATACTGTACTGCCGCTGCGGCTTGAAATGCTACACTGCACAGTATAATAAAAGGGATCATTTTTTGACGGGTGTTGTAAAAAAAGCCATTGCTTCTTCACTTTTCAGGACGATGTATATTTTCTTTAAAATAACATCACAGAACCTGTTGCTACCATCATTTTTAAACCACTTGTTAAAAAGGCATTGCTTCTTCCAATACCATAATGGGTGTATAAATACTAGCAGGCATTTGCCCCCAAAAAGGGATACATTTTGGACCAGTTGTTTTTAAACGAGCCCATGCAACCATGTGTGGACAAACACCAATAGCGATCTGCCTCCAAAAAGGAAAATTGTTGGAGTTTTTATTTTTATTTTAAAAAGCATGAAAAATCAGATGGCATGATGTGTTTTTAAACAGTTTGTTACCAGCAGCTATCATCCATTTACCTATAGCCATTATAGCCTATAGCTATTTTAGAACATTTTCTCAACTCTAGCGTTTACGGATCAGATGAGCTCTGGGGACATGTCATTAGTTGGTCCCATTTCATTGAGGATGTGCTGTTCTTCTTGTCAGGTACTGTGGAAAACTGTGGACAATCCCAGTCAGGTTTCAAATTCTAATTCATATCATATTTACATAAAATCATCATATAAAATACAATGATTATGTTCCACTGGAGGTGGAGAATAACGTGGTCATATTGACCCTTGTGTAGTGCCCACATTTACCTAGTGGGACACTACATACACCGCTGCTTTGAGGTTGCCTGTCCTCTGCGCAACACAGGGGGCCCGCCCAGCTGGAAACTCCAACCTGAAAGACAAAAATGAAAAGCAGGCATATACAATATACACTACTTTTACAGTATAAATATATCAGGCAGCTCCGCTGGCAAAGGAACAAGTGCAGTGAAAAGGGGCGTTGTTCTCTTCATACAGGATAGAACAGGGAACATGGGCGCTGACCTGGTGCAGGGATAACCAGGATAGTCCATGTGATGGAGGTCGCTGAACTGGTGGCAACCGGGACTTCCACTGCAGGCTCGGGGACATCAGAGTTCGTTAGAGGATCACTATCGTCTGGTGGTATCGGTGCCACTCCGGACGCGTCAAGTTGGCGCAGGCCGTGAAGATGGATCTCTAACCTGGCAATCTGATCCTCCAGTCTCTCGGGCGATGCTCCGCTGCAGGGATCCGGTACTGGCACAGCAGGTTCAGGCGCTGGGTCCGAATTCTTCCCTCGCCGCAGGGCATCAAGGGCCTCATGGAATCTTTCCAAATTCTCCATCTCTGCCTGGGTCTTCTCCCTGCGGGGCAACTCAGGTGAGGGATAAGGGCTCACCCATTTCTCCAGCACGGTAGGTTGCCAGAAGATATTGGGGCCGGTGAAGGAACCCCTCTCCTGGTATGTATTGTGAGCCGGTTCGATCGGGCGTTCTTGCTCACATTCCGGACTGGTGGGCTCTTCAGGCTCTTCCCAATCCTCTGGTCCCGGCTTGGGACGGGCTACGGCCGTAGCATACGGACCTCTCAGGCCCTCAGCGGGGGTGAACTCCACTTCCTCTCCTTCGCGGAGGTTGTGTAAATGTGCAGGGAGGTAGCTGCACTTTACAGACCTCTGGTTCACAAAAAGGTCTCGGCCTGTGGAGTGGTCTTTAATGAATCCGAATCCCCGTTTTTTATCGAACGCCACTACTACCCATATTCTTCTCTCCAGACGGGGCTGAGTATTCTCGTGACGCTCATAGACAGTTTTTGCGAGTTCCTCAAAATAGATTTTCTTTTCAGTAGTTTTCCGGATAGCTGCGGCGTGTATCTCGGCCATCAGCAGAGGCCACTGCGCAGAAGGCCTGTTGACTCCATCTCGCGAGCCAAGGCACGGCTCGGGCGGCGACCGCGATGGGAAGCAGGTTGGCCTCTCCGGTCCCGGAGTATAGGCGGGTGGTGCTTCTTCCTCGTCGAACATTGCAGGCTCTGCAGTCTTGACGGTAGGTGAAGCCATTCGATTAGAGTAATCCTCCCTCTCCAACATGCTCGATCCTTCTCTGGTGGATGACAGGGCGGCTCGCAGTACTTCAGACAAGACCTCCCACTGCTCTGGGAGGCCGCCCCCTAGGTACTCCAAAATGGGGAGGCGGAGTCCATAAGGCTAGACATGCAGATGAGATGATAAGTCGGTGGCTCGAAAATGCAGTCCTTCCCGCTTTTTCAGCAGATGGCACCAAATTCTTCCCGCCAATACAATACAGCGATGGCGCAGCAATAAATCCAGTCAGCTTAGGCGGCCATCTTTAAGCATAAGGCTGTCCATTCACTGACAGCAAGCAGTGACTTAGAAATCAGCAAACAGTCCACAATATACAGTTTTCACACCGCGATTTTTCACAGTTCTTTGGCCCAACAATTTTCAAATAAACGGATAGGGCATTTATCACTTTAGGCAAAAATTGGCACACAGTTCAGATTCCACAATGGCGTAGGAATATTCGCATCCTGTTCATGACGCCAAAATATGCAGTACGCAGCCCTGAAGGGTGAGCGATGGTGAGGTCACAGGGGTAGTTACTAACCGAGGGTGTTTTTGGTACTCACAGTTTTTCATATACCCTGGGCAGGCGTACAGCAGTGATGAAGAGGCTGGCACATGGATCCTCTGGGGCACTCTCTGTGTATAGGGACCAGGCCGGGTGGTAGGTGAGGTGCCCTGGATGTTGCAGGTTTTTAATGTGCCGGTGGCAAGATCCCTTTAAGTTTGTGACGCCAGTGCAGGTAACAGGATACAGGAGATAACAGGAAAATCACATAAAATCATCATATAAAATACAATGATCATGTTCCACAGGAGGTGGAGAATAACATGGTCATATTGACCCTTGTGTAGTGCCCACATTTACCTAGTGGGACACTACACTAACAGTGGCCGGACGCTAAGAGTCCACAGTCAGCGCATGCTAAAAAAATACAAAAAAAAAACCACTTGCGCCCCAAAGAAAAAATGTGTGTGAGGGGGCGGGGCACCCCTAGGGTGGTCTAGGGTCACTCAGCTGAGTGCTGTGGACCCCAGACACCCGATCTGGGTGCTAGACCACAATAAAAAAACTTTATTTTTTCCCTAACTCTCCCTTACTATTCCTGCCTATTCTACCTCTCCCTACCTCACCCAAATACACTGATTTGTGCCTAATGGCACAAAAAAACATACACTACAGCCGAGCTCCTCTCTCTCCCGCTCCACGGACGTGTATGAGCGGGGAGAGGAGCCCCGGCAATTCAAAATTGCCGCTGCGCCCGCCCGCCCACCTGCCCACCCTGCCAATCGGAAGCAATCCTGAGAGGTGGCGTGACCGCCACCTCTCAGGATCGCAGAACAGTGATTGGTGGTGTATTATAACACCAGAGACCTGAATAACCCGGAAACGCAGCAAACCGCAATTGACCTGCGGTTTGCTGCGATTGCCGACACGGGGGGTCACAGGACCCCCCTGGGCATTGTACCAAGGTGCCTGCTCAATGATTTGAGCAGGCACCTTGAGCCCGCCGCACGGCGGTGATCGGAAATACACAGGGCGTACATTAAGTTCCAGGACATCAGGGCATACCTGTACACCCTGTGTCCGTAATAGGTTAAAGCAACACATACAGTATAAGCCTATGACTGAAAGATAAATAAATAGGACTGGCACTCTATATGTGTGGTAATATGGAAAAGAATATTAATGCTATAAAATGGTATATTCTTATATTAAAATATTGATGTAATAAAAATTTACTATGTAAAGTGATCACAATTTAATTCAAAATCAAAATACAATAAAATGCACAGTGAAATAAAAACATAAAAAACACAAAAAATTGATAAATAGCAGCACTGGTTGGTATTAGTTCTGTTAGTAATTCATGATATAAATTGCATATCTTATAACAGACCAAGCTAGGTTGAATGAGGTAATTGTCCTTGTGTTCACAAAGTTATGTGAGGAGTGCAAACCGTGTACAAAAAATAATAGTCTGATAGTTGTGCGTCTTGCGCACAAATACAACTCAGATGTATTATCTGTTAAATAGCGGTTGTTTACAGTCACTGTAATTGAATACTCCAAGGTAAGAGAATAGTGTCGGATCTTACCTTGATCCGGCTAGGATATAGAGCAAAATCACTCACGCTTAGTTCGCTTGTGTGATATGCGTGGTCCCGCGTTTGGAGGTAGACGCCGGAGCAGTGTGGTCTGTGGCGTGCTGCTGGGTTAACCGTCTGTATCGCGTAGTGTTCTGTATCTCACGTGATCCGTGACGTATCTCCGGTCCAAGACTCTTACAGAGTGTCGCGGGATCCGATATGCTTCTAGTCGGCAATTGATCACGAAAAGCTGTGTTCAGCAGATCCTGAATGGAGTTTTTCACTGGAGCGCTCCAGTTATTGGGATAAAATGTTCACAGATTATTATTTCGACTGTGTATTTGAAACAAGGCCTTGATTGTAATGGGAGTATATCAGCCGGTTACGCCAAACGCGTTTCGGGGACCTCTTCCCCTTCTTCAGTGGCAGCTGATCTCCCAAGGTTTGAAATGACTTTATATAGACCGCATGGAGAAACCCAAAAAGCGGTTCGGATTGCCAATTCCATTTTTTTGTTCATTATTCCATTTGCTATAAATGCTGTGCTGTGCGGTTTCAGTGCGTTATTTAGCAGCATTCTTTTGCACATTCAAACTTTCAATATATTGTTTGGTTCATAATAAATAAATGCTGTAATCATTATTTTTTTTAAAAGTGTGTGTAGCAGCCATAAAAATATAAATACGAATATAAATATATGTAGCAGCCATAAGAGTATATATATATAAATAACTAGAGGAAACTAATCAATTCATCAAATATTACATTAGTATATAAATAAAGAACATATGGCATGTATAAAAAAGATATGGCATATATAAAAAAGAAGATAGATAAAATCTGTGTATATACAGGGAGTGCAGAATTATTAGGCAAATGAGTATTTTGACCACATCATTCTCTTTATGCATGTTGTCTTACTCCAAGCTGTATAGGCTCGAAAGCCTACTATCAATTAAGCATATTAGGTGATGTGCATCTCTGTAATGAGAAGGGGTGTGGTCTAATGACATCAACACCCTATATCAGGTGTGCATAATTATTAGGCAACTTCCTTTCCTTTGGCAAAATGGGTCAAAAGAAGGACTTGACAGGCTCAGAAAAGTCAAAAATAGTGAGATATCTTGCAGAGGGATGCAGCACTCTTAAAATTGCAAAGCTTCTGAAGCGTGATCATCGAACAATCAAGCGTTTCATTCAAAATAGTCAACAGGGTCGCAAGAAGCGTGTGGAAAAACCAAGGCGCAAAATAACTGCCCATGAACTGAGAAAAGTCAAGCGTGCAGCTGCCAAGATGCCACTTGCCACCAGTTTGGCCATATTTCAGAGCTGCAACATCACTGGAGTGCCCAAAAGCACAAGGTGTGCAATACTCAGAGACATGGCCAAGGTAAGAAAGGTTGAAAGACGACCACCACTGAACAAGACACACAAGCTGAAACGTCAAGACTGGGCCAAGAAATATCTCAAGACTGATTTTTCTAAGGTTTTATGGACTGATGAAATGAGAGTGAGTCTTGATGGGCCAGATGGATGGGCCCGTGGCTGGATTGGTAAAGGGCAGAGAGCTCCAGTCCGACTCAGACGCCAGCAAGGTGGAGGTGGAGTACTGGTTTGGGCTGGTATCATCAAAGATGAGCTTGTGGGGCCTTTTCGGGTTGAGGATGGAGTCAAGCTCAACTCCCAGTCCTACTGCCAGTTTCTGGAAGACACCTTCTTCAAGCAGTGGTACAGGAAGAAGTCTGCATCCTTCAAGAAAAACATGATTTTCATGCAGGACAATGCTCCATCACACGCGTCCAAGTACTCCACAGCGTGGCTGGCAAGAAAGGGTATAAAAGAAGAAAATCTAATGACATGGCCTCCTTGTTCACCTGATCTGAATCCCATTGAGAACTTGTGGTCCATCATCAAATGTGAGATTTACAATGTTGATGGTGAACAGATCAAAACACTGACAGAATCCATGGTTGGCAGGCTTTTGAGTGTCCTTGCAAAGAAAGGTGGCTATATTGGTCACTGATTTGTTTTTGTTTTGTTTTTGAATGTCAGAAATGTATATTTGTGAATAATGAGATGTTATATTGGTTTCACTGGTAAAAATAAATAATTGAAATGGATATATATTAGTTTTTTGTTAAGTTACCTAATAATTATGCACAGTAATAGTCACCTGCACACACAGATATCCCCCTAAAATAGCTAAAACTAAAAACAAACTAAAAACGACTTCCAAAAATATTCAGCTTTGATATTAATGAGTTTTTTGGGTTCATTGAGAACATGGTTGTTGTTCAATAATAAAATTAATCCTCAAAAATACAACTTGCCTAATAATTCTGCACTCCCTGTATATATAGATATATAGATTAAGACCTATAAATGTTATATGATAAATAATGAATAAGAAATAAGAAATAAAAATAAAAAATAGAATGATGATACAAGTTGTCTTGATTAATTCTAATATTCCACTATTTTGAAGGAATTTTGAAAATAGTCGAAATTCCTTCAAAATAGTGGAATATTAGAATTAATCAAGACATCAAGCAACTTGTATCATCATTCTATTTTTTATTTTTATATTTATTTTAATTTTTATTTCTTATTTATTACTCATTATTTATCATATAACATTTATAGGTCTTAATCTATATATCTATATATATATACACAGATTTTATCTATCTTCTTTTTTATATATGCCATATCTTTTTTATACATGCCATATGTTCTTTATTTATATACTAATGTAATATTTGATGAATTGATTAGTTTCCTCTAGTTATTTATATATATATACTCTTATGGCTGCTACATATATTTATATTCGTATTTATATTTTTATGGCTGTTACACACACTTTTTTTAAAAATAATGATTACAGCATTTATTTATTATGAACCAAACAATATATTGAAAGTTTGAATGTGCAAAAGAATGCTGCTAAATAACGCACTGAAACCGCACAGCACAGCATTTATAGCAAATGGAATTGGCAATCCGAACCGCTTTTTGGGTTTCTCCATGCGGTCTATATAAAGTCATTTCAAACCTTGGGAGATCAGCTGCCACTGAAGAAGGGGAAGAGGTCCCCGAAACGCGTTTGGCGTAACCGGCTGATATACTCCCATTACAATCAAGGCCTTGTTTCAAATACACAGTCGAAATAATAATCTGTGAACATTTTATCCCAATAACTGGAGCGCTCCAGTGAAAAACTCCATTCAGGATCTGCTGAACACAGCTTTTCGTGATCAATTGCCGACTAGAAGCATATCGGATCCCGCGACACTCTGTAAGAGTCTTGGACCGGAGATACGTCACGGATCACGTGAGATACAGAACACTACGCGATACAGACGGTTAACCCAGCAGCACGCCACAGACCGCACTGCTCCGGCGTCTACCTCCAAACGCGGGACCACGCGTATCACACAAGCGAACTAAGCGTGAGTGATTTTGCTCTATATCCTAGCCGGATCAAGGTAAGATCCGACACTATTCTCTTACCTTGGAGTATTCAATTACAGTGACTGTAAAGAACCGCTATTTAACAGATAATACATCTGAGTTGTATTTGTGCACAAGACGCACAACTATCAGACTATTATTTTTTGTACACGGTTTGCACTCCTCACATAACTTTGTGAACACAAGGACAATTACCTCATTCAACCTAGCTTGGTCCGTTATAAGATATGCAATTTATATCATGAATTACTAACAGAACTAATACCAACCAGTGCTGCTATTTATCAATTTTTAGTGTTTTTTATGTTTTTATTTCACTGTGCATTTTATTGTATTTTGATTTTGAATTAAATTGTGATCACTTTACATAGTAAATTTTTATTACATCAATATTTTAATATAAGAATATACCATTTTATATACCATTAATATTCTTTTCCATATTACCACACATATAGAGTGCCAGTCCCATTTATTTATCTTTCATTTTCAATATCTGTCTGTATGGGTGATACAGTTTTTCTGGCCTAGAGCACCTAGTCCTCATTTTGCACAAGAGTGAGCTATTCCTCTATACTTTCTTATAAGCCTATGACTGTCTACCTTTAATGTGAATACATTTTTTATCATATGCAAATGAGGGGACACCCTGAGACAGCACCGCTCCCACTGGGCTGTTCAGGGATGCTCCTTTGGCCTTTTTTTAGGGTTTAAATACCTGATGTATATGTTTTGTTGTTTATTAAGGCTACTTTCACACTAGCGTTCGATCGGATCCGTTCTGAACGGATCCGATCGTAATAATGCAGACGGAGGCTCCGTTCAGTACGGATCCGTCTGCATTATTTTAGCATATAACAGCCTAAGTGTGAAAATAGCCTCGTACGGATCCGTCCAGACTTTCAATGTAAAGTCAATGGGGGACGGATCCGCCTGAAGATTGAGCCATATTGTGGCATCTTCAAACGGATCCGTCCCCATTGACTTACATTGTAAGTCTGGACGGATCCGCACGCCTCCGCACGGCCAGGCGGACACCCGAACGCTGCAAGCAGCGTTCAGCTGTCCGCCTGTCCGTGCGGAGGCGAGCGGAGCGGAGGCTGAACGCCGCCAGACTGATGCAGTCTGAGCGGATCCGCTCCATTCAGACTGCATCAGGGCTGGACGGCTGCGTTCGGGTCCGCTCGTGAGCCCCTTCAAACGGAGCTCACGAGCGGACAGCCGAACGCTAGTGTGAAAGTAGCCTAAGCCATTTAAACCTGAAGAAGGGGGCTCTAGACCACCGAAACACGTTGTTTTAAAAATTGGCATAAAAGAAAACTCAATAAAGAAGAAGATCCTTTATTCTCCATACAACTGTCCTGGTAAGGTGTCATTGCGCCAACCTGCGGTCCTGCTATCTATACATTAAAGTGAATGGGGCCCGCCATGAACGCGCAGTTCGCGAACATATGATCGCGAATGTACGTTCGCAAATCGTCCTGGCCGATGTTCGTCCATTATTATTCCTCAACACACTTACACAACCCCGGCCACCAGAATCTACAAGAGATAAGGTTGGCAGTAGATCTCCTGCTAGGGTGTCCCGTAAGCACCATACAGTGATGTTCCTCAAACACCTTGTAACGCAATTCCAATGGCACAAACAATTTCCCAGAGGGGCAAGAATCCGGTGCGTATAGGGCGGATATCACCACTCCTTCCGATAGAATAGGACTCGGATTTTCAAAATCACCACCTCCAGGAGAACTACGTGACAAGGCATCTGCCTTGAAGTTCTTAACCCCAGAACAATAAGTGACAGGGAAATTGAATCTGGTGAAAAACAAACACTATCTGGCCTGCCTCGGGTTCAGTGACGCCATTCCCCGAAAGCCAACTTAATAGCCAGTAACTCTCTGTTACCCACTTCGTAATTTCTCTTTGCGGAAGAGAGTTTTTTTTGAGAAAAAGGCACATGGACGCCATTTACCGGTGACAGGCCCTGCGATAAAACTGCTCCTTTTCCCACCTCGGACGCTTCCACTTCCACAATGAAAGGTTGTGATACATCCGGTTGCACCAATATAGAGGCAGAAGAGAAGCATTCCTTAACCGCAGAAAAAGCTTGCAACACCGAGTCAGATCACACTGAGATATCCGTCCCGTTCTTAGTAATGTCAGTTAAGGATTTCACCACTGTTGAATAGTTCTAAATACATTTTCGGTAATAATTGGTGAACCCCAAAAAACGCACAAGAGCCTTCATATTTTCAGGTCGATCCCGTTCAATACGGCATGGACTTTCTCCGGATCCGTTCGAAAACCCGAAGACAACAACAGGTACCCCAAAAATTGTACATCGTGTACAGCAAAAACACAATTATCTAATTTTGCATACAATTTATTATCCCTTAGGATATGCAACACCTGTCTAACGTGATCCTGATGTATCTCCACATCTGAAGAATAAATTAGTATGTCATCCAAATACACGACTACAAACCTCCCGACCAGGTGATGAAAAATGTTATTCACGAAACTGGAAAACTGCAGGAGCATTGATCAACCCAAAAGGCATGACCAGGTTCTCAAAGTGACCCTCAGGAGTATTGATCCCATTCATCGTTTTCCTTGATCCTGACCAGATTATATGCCCCCCCGTAAGTCCAATTTGGAGAATACCTTGTTACCAACAATCTGGTTAAACAAATAAGGAATCAAAGGAAGGGGGTAAGGATCACGGACAGTAATCGAATTAAGTTCATGGAAATCCAGACATGGCCGAAGACATCCGTGGTTTTTTTGTTAACAAAAAAAAACCTGCTGCCACTGGATATTTGGAAGGTCTAATGTGTCCTTTAGCCAAACTCTCGGTAATATAATCTCTCCCCCGTAAGTCCAATTTGGAGAATACCTTGTTACCAACAATCTGGTTAAACAAATAAGGAATCAAAGGAAGGGGGGTAAGGATCACGGACAGTAATCAAATTAAGTTCATGGAAATCCAGACATGGCCGAAGACATTTTAACAAAAAAAAACCTGCTGCCACTGGATATTTGGAAGGTCTAATGTGTCCTTTAGCCAAACTCTCGGTAATGTACTCTCTCATGGCCAGTCTTTCAGGTCCAGAAAGGTTATACAACCTTGATTTGGGCAACTTAGTTCTGGGAATAAGGTTGATAGGACAAAACAGAAAAAGATGTATTAAGACAATTGTCAACGCAATAATCACCCCAATCCAGAATCTGTCTAGCTTGCCAATCAATGGTTGGATTTTGCTTACTCAACCACGGCAAACCCAATACCACCGGAGCAGGGAGACCCTCCAACAGAAAACACCAGATAAATTCCTGATGAAAGTCACCCATTCTTAATCTGATATCATGCACCACTTACGATAAACACTTCTGAGCTAGAGGTGCAGAATCAATAGCAAAAATGGAAATATTTGTCTCTAATGCACTCAGTGACAACCCATGCATACGGACGAACCGAATATCAATCAGGTTCAACCCTGCCCTGCTGTCGATTAACACATCAATCCCCACTGTTTTTTACTTTAGCGCCACCTCAGCAGTCAGGAGAAATTGGGTACTACCAGTCAAAGACAAATGCACGTTTTCTGACTCTCCTCTCACCCCGCCAAGAGTCAGATGGGAATTAAACGTCCTTTTTTTTTTGTATGTATGGACATACAATATTCAGGGCAGTGTAGGAACCAGCTACAAACGTACTCTGCTCAGAAGTCTTTTAGACTGAACACGCCCATCTACCTTGGACTTCTGAGCACGTTTGTAGCTGGTTCCTACACTGCCCTGAATATTGTAGGCTTAAGTAAGTCCAAAGTGAGGCAGTATATTTAGTGATAGGGACCCATCTGCGGAAGCCACCTTGACGCCTGTTAGATGGGCCCGACACGTATGTGCACTTCCATTACTCATTTATAGTCGGTATTTCTTAGCTCTGTTGTTTGTATATATAACGGTGTGCAGCCATTTTGTTTTTTGTATCTATGAATGCGTATGGCAAGAGCCATAGCAGCCTCCAGAGACACAGGAGTTTCATGAAAGGTCAAAGCATCCTTCAGGCTCTCTGATAAACCGTGACAAAATTGGCTACGGAGAGCCAGATCGTTCCATTCAGTATCCGTAGCCCACCTTCTAAACTCAGAGCAATAAATCTCAGCAGAATGATCTCCCTGACGGAGGCAACGCAGCTTGGTTTTGGCCAGGGATGTCTGATCCCGACCGTCATAGACAAGACCCAAAGCTTCCAAAAATTCATCCACCGACCGGAGAGACTGCGATCCGGTTGCCAGAGAAAAAGCCCATGACTGAATCTGCGAGACGTTTGTGCAGAGATCGGCTACTTCCAAAGACAGCCCTTGCAACTGTCCTGCCAGTGCAGCAATTGGATCCATGGCTACACTCGAACAAACAAAAAAATGACGGTTTGGACGGTTTATAATGTCACGCCCTACTGTGAAAGGGAAACCCCTACACCGAACATAGAAGGGAAAGGTAAAAGGAAACAAGGTCATGACGGCAGCTGAGGGTCAAATCCGGTAAGCAGCCAGAGGTCAATCATTGGAAATTGGAATGGAATAAAGCGCACCTTAGCAGAGACTAGAAGGCTAGAAAATCCTTTGTTCAGGCACCTTTCCATAGGGGAAGACGCCTGAAACAGCAGACATTGGCTGGGGACAGATCGGGCCATGCATGTTGTCCTTTAAAAGCTAGGGAGAGCATGCACGCCCTAGAAACAGCAGGCAGAGGAAAAGAGGCCAGAAGAGGTCTAACAGACAGAAGTCTGAGCACTCCAGCAACTGTGCCTGCCGGGAGGAAAGAGGGACTGGCAGACATGGGCTACCACCATGCCAGAGCTGCATGGAGCATCCTAGCTTAAAGGGGTTATTCAAGATGTTTTATTTTTATGTAATTTTCTCCCCGTGTTTATACTAACAATTTCTTAAAGGGTTTTTACTATTGATGACCTATCCTCAGGATAAGTAATCAATATCAGAATGGCAGGCTCCAACTCCTGACACCCCTGCCGCTGTTTGAAAAGAAGACAGCGTTCGTATGAGTGCTGTCTTCTCTTCTCGGTTTACCTGCCCACCGCATCAATTACAGTGTAATTACAAGTATGGCGTCCCCAATCACTTCTATAGGACGGCTCTGTCTGTTCAAGTGACTACTACAGAACCGCCCCATAGAAGTAAATTGGGATGCCATACTTGTAATTACACCTGCTCACTAGTCCAGTTGCTTCGGCGAGCAGGTATACCGAGCAGGGAAGCCATCGCTCGTACAAGCGTTGTGTTCTCCTCAAACATCTGATTATCTGGGATGCTGGGAGTCGGACCCCCGCCAACCTTATATTGATGACCTAGGTGGGGATAGGTCATCAATAGTAAAAAGTGGATAACCCATTTATTTGGCACCTATTATCATTAGATTACTGGGTTAGCACTGCTCTCCTGGTCTAATTATGTGGTCCAGGCACTTCAAGCATCACGGGCCATACATTCAGGGGCGGGCTGGGCCGGGGGGCAGGGAGGCAATTGCCCCCCAGGCCGCCCTAAAAAAACGGCTGCTGGGCTGGGTCTTTAACAAAAATTATTTTTATTTTTTATTCCTCAGGGCCGCACCGCCGATCACCACAGGCGGCGCGGCCCTGGATGTAATTGCGGCGGCGGGCAGTAGGAGATGAGCGCTTCCATTGTGGAAGCGTTCATCTCCATATTCATCTGTATCGCCGTCCTCAGGACAGCGATACAGATGACTGTGCTGTGGGGCAGGTGAGGGAGAGGCGTGTCCCTCCCCTGTTCTTGTGATAGGTCGCAGGCCTATCAGAGGCCGGCTCAGGCAGCGCAATAACGTCATTATCATCACGCCGCCTGAGTCAGGCAGCACACAGCAGGGACACAGGCCAGAAGAGGCCTGCATCGCTGCTGATGGAGGTAAGTATTAGTGTTTTGTTTTTTTTTCTTTGCGGAGGGAGCTGTCACTATGGCTATGGGGGGAGCTGGCACTATGGGGGGGAGCTGGCACTATGGGGGGGAGCTGGCACTATGGGGGGGCTGGCACTATGGCTTTGAGGGAGCTGGCATTATGGCTATGGGGAGCTGGCACTATGGGGTGGATCTGGCACTATGAGGGGCTTGCACTATAGGGGGAGCTGGCACTATAGGGGGAGCTGGCACTATAGGAGGGCTGTCACTATCGGACGACTGACACTATGGGGAGGCTGGCACTATGGGGGAGCTGGCACTATGGGGGATCTGGCACTATGGGGGGAGCTGGCACTATGGGGGGCTGGCACTATGGGGGGAGCTTGCACTATGAAGGGAACTGGCACTATAGGGGGGCACTATGGGGGCATTTCTTACTGGCACATTATGGGGGGGCACCATGGGGGAGAGGAGCACTATGGGGGTGTCTGGGGGCTCTAAAGGGGCTTTTTTTATTATTGGCACATTCTGGGGGGCACTATAGGGGAGAGCAGCACAATGGGGCATCTGGTGTTACTATAGGGCATTAACTGGGGGCACTATGGGGAAGTGGGGGCTCTAAAGGGGCCTTTTGTATTGGCACATTATGGGGGCACTAGGGCATTTGGTGGCACTAAGGGGGCGTTTTTTACTGGCACAGTATGGGAGACACTATAGGGGAGAGCGGCACTATTATTTGGGGGCACTTTGGGGGTGTGGAGCACAATTGGGGCATATGGTGCCACTAAGAAGGGGCATTTTTTACTGGCACATTGTGGGGGAGAGGAGCACTATAGGGGCATCTGCTGGGGGCACTAAGAAGGGGCATCTTTTTACTGGCATATTATGGGGGACACTGTGGGGAAGGGGGAGAGGAGCACTATGAGGGCATTTACTGGGGCACTATATGGGGGTATTTTATACTGGCATACATTATGGGGACATTAGCTCAACTGCGGGCACTAAGCAGGGGTATTTCATGTACTGTCATATTATAGGGAGAATTAGTACTACTAGGGGGTATTATGGGGAGCTTTACTACTACTGGAGGGCTATGAGGAACATGAATACTAAGGCACTATAGGGGCATTATTACTACTAAGTGTGTTCTGGCAGAGAATTATTTCTATTGGTGGGATTTTTGGGAGCACTGTTACTTTGGGGGCACACTGGCATAGTATCAGCTTAGCACAATTATTTTTGGGGAACATTATCTTTATACTATTAGTGTCTGGGCGCAGTTATTTTTTAGAGCACTGTGTGCCAATAATTGTTGAAGGGGGCATTATCTGTGTGGTAGTAGTATTTCCAGGGGGACTGTTTCTGCAGTATAGTATTGGGGGGGGGGGCAGGAAAGGGTGTTCAGAAGAAGTGAAGGTGATGGAAATGTGGGAAACTAATGTCTGTTTGTCAATCTCTGCAGAGACGGGAGATGGCAGAAAAATCATCATGGTGGTCTGGGCTGAATGGAGAAGATAAAGAAAGAGAACATCTACAACAAAGGTGACATCACTGGATGTAAGAGGTATGTGGCGCTGTGTAGGAGAGGAGATGCTTCGGCTCCTCCCCCTGCTATTTGCAGAAGGAGGATTCAGAGCTGGGTGAGGACGGCCAAAGGGGGCAGCAGGCCACGGATGGGTGGTAGATGGTGGGGGGGAACCACAGGCCTTGAGCAGGATCTGGGGAGGGAGGAGAGCGGAGGAGCTTCCTGGCTGTAGCCTGCTGTTTATTGTGTAATGTGAAGCAGGCAGTGCAGTAAGGACACACCCTCCCCTCTCCGTATGATGTGTAGAGACAGGCCTCAACAATAGAATTTCAGCTGTAAAGTGTATGTTGGGAGTGACCTATTATATGTAGGAGGGGCTTTTAATAACGGGCGGGGCTAAAATGGGCCACTTGACTGGATTTGCCCCCCAGGACTAAGCAGGCAGCCCTCCCTGTCTGTATGGCACTGTTATTGCTGCAGTAAAGTATTTCAAGGCATTTGGGGAGCACAGCAGCACAGTATTGGGGTTACTAGCAGGATAACAATGTTGGGGTGCCAATAATGATAGAAAAGTGAGGAACCTAAGATGTCTATGTGGTAAACTCTGCAGAGAGAAGATGTCATTAAAAGAAATCGTCATGGTGGTCTAGTCTTAATGGAGAAGATGAGGAAAGAGAATGTCTATATCAGAGGAGACATCACTGGATGGAAGAGGTATGTTGTGCTGTGTTCTCCTGTATGGTAGTGGTGAATGTAATGTGCATCTAAATATGTATTTAATGTTGGGGGGGGGGGGTTGATTGGATTAGCAATTTGGCACATATGCATTGTGGATACATGTTATATGTACCCCTTTCTTCACCTCCATTCCCAAAATCTGCGGATCCATTCATTTCTATGGGCCCTCAAAAGATGCGGACATATGCTGTCCGCATCCGTTTTTCCGTAACGTGGCTCCACTAAAAAAACCTTAAATGTCCTATACTTGTCCGCAGACAACGTTCCGTGGACCCATACAAGTCTATGGGTCTGCAAAAATGCGGATTACAACGGAAATGTTTCCGTATGTAATCCGCATTTTTGCGGATCGATGTCCGCAGTTTGATTGACCCAGCCCCAAATAAAAATGTATACATTATCAGAGAGGTCTGTCTGAACAAATTCAGACAGAGAAAAAACATTTTGTTAGTTGGCTGTGAGTTTGTGAGTTGCCTGACATGGCTTTCTCTGTCGAGATGATGATAGTTCTAATCCAGGAGAGAATAGAGTTGTGGGACAGTCGTTCAGAATTGTACCATGACCGTGTCCGCAAGGATAGGTCGTGGTGCGAAGTTGCCGAAATCCTTATGCCGGACGAGTGGGCAAAGGGAGATGCCAAAGTCCATAAAAGGATTAGTAAGTAAACTTATATTTTAATATTTCTATATTATTTTTTTATTTGAAATAAAATTGGGTTTAGGTTGTCTAGCATGTGTCAGCATCCTGCACTTATTTTCTAAGAGCACGAGCATGATATCATTGTTATCTAGTCTACATGCATGTAGTATCTAGCATGTGCAGCATGCTCTGAGAAGTTTGCAAACTTCTCTGAGCATGCTACACATGCTATATACTACATGCATGTAGACTATATTAAACATCCATCCTTATCATTTAATTTTAGTTTTTTCACACAATAATAAATAAAATTTATAAATAGGTTTAATTTTTTTTTTCACATTTAAAAATCTCAAGATGGCATTTCTGCCGTGATCAATTTAGACGAGAAGAAACTATCTGGAAAGGGCGAAGTGGGGACAGTAGTGGGAAAAAAACAACATATCTACATACCCAACAACTACAATTTCTGAAACCTGTTTTTGAACTTAGACTTTAAGTTTTTATGTTTTTGAAATGGTTTGTTAAATAACAGTTTTCTATTTATCATATAATTTTTTTTGTACTTTTTTCATTCTTTATAAAGAACCGTTGACAGTCTTGAAGAAAAAGCTGCTGAAAGTCAGTCAGCGGAAAGTCTCTTGGTAATGTCCCCTCAGGAACCCTCCTCACCGACACCAACACCTCCTATGCCAAGTACACCACCGGCGGAGATGCCAACAACACCGGAGAATCCGCATTGGTCAAAGACGCGCTAGTAAAAGGAAATGTCCTACTCCTACTCCTCCTCAGCCTTTTTCGGGATCAAATACTCGAGACATGGTAGAGGGCCATGTTCTCGAGTATTTATCCCCAAACAAGCCTGAGTGTCAGGAGGACTCTATAATGTTGGGCATGGGACCTTTTTTTTTACAGAGGGTCCCAAAATCCCGGCAATATATATGTGTTGCCTCTATAACTGCCATATTAGAGATTTTTGCTGGGCCTCAAATGCTGATGCATGTATATAATTATCTTAATGATGCCAGGAAACAACTACATATAACAACCTGCAACTCAGATGCAGCAGCAGCCGTTTCAGCCAGGAATGTTTCAAGCTCAAAGGGCAACAAGGGTCTATCCTGAGGCCTCTACCTCATCTACAAAGGCATATTCCTTTTCACATGATCTGTATGAGTTATACATTTTTCATTATTTTATGTTAGGTAAAAAAAATTCAAACAAAAAAACTTTTTCTTTATTACATTTTTTATTCAAAAAAATCATATTAACATGTGTTACAATAGCTAGTGCAGGGGTATACGAGCTCTGGCACTCCATCTGTGGTGATACTACGATTCCCAGCATGATCCATTCTTTTTCTTTTATATGGTGTTCTTTAAACAGCAAATAAGTTTCAATTTTGGGTGTTTTATTTTTACCACAGCTACTCCAGAGTAGCCAGAGATCAGTCATTACACCTGTAGTACTTTTTTCAATGAGGTATTAGTCAGTTTTTTTCAAATTCTTTAAAATAAAAATTAAAGTTTTTGAAAAAAAACTTAGCTCGCAAGCCCACGTCAAGGGTCCTTACTCTCTTGTGAGTCCCTAATCTAATCTAACAATATGGAAACTAACTAAATAAAAATATAAATTTTAATGAATTTATATAACCATAACCCAAGATTTATCTAGGAGTACCACAAATGATGTTTAGCTGCCATGATAATGCACCCTCTGTACTAATGAAGCGATCAGAAAAGAGTTCTCGAACTGCTAGTCCAGAAGATTCAGGTCTTCCATGCTGATTATGGTCTAATCCAACAGATGTGGTTGTCGGAAAAGGGCCACTTCAGGTTCGGAAGGTGCATCATGAATCCTGGTGAAGTTGTGTAAAATCACACATGCCTGTATCACCAGGGTGGCATTTTGCAGACTCATTTGCAAGGATGACATGAACACTCTCCATTTATTGGACAATATTCCAAAAGCACATTCAACATATCGACATGCGCGAGACAGACGATAATTGAATATGCGCTTTTGCTCATCCAAATCGCGTATAGGAAAAGCTTGCATTACATGTGGAGATAATGCAAACCCTTCATCTGCCACGATTACAAATGGAGCTGAAGCAGAAAAACTGGGTAGTCTCCTGGGCTCTGGCAAGGCAAGTTGGTTGGCGCGAAGCCGATCACCCATTCTAGACGAACAGAACATGCGGGCGTCTGCTGTGCTTTCATAGGCCCCAATATAAAAAAAAAATATACAATTACTGTCAACCAAGGCCAACAGCACAATAGAAAAATATAGTTTGAAATTTAAATATTGGGACCCTGAGTGAGGCGGTTTCTTAACATGAATGTGCTTGCCATCCAATGCTCTTATTGTCAAGACTATGTGTTTGGTCGTGACTCTTTGTGTCGCATGCAGTTGTCAGCGGTCTGATTGTTGTCTACCGCAGGTGAGGGCAGTTAGTATGTTTTCTCACGTGTGGTTGCCACTGGCAACATGTTGTTGGCAGAATAGCAGCCTGAGCTGGTTGCCAGGCGGCTCGCTGTCAAGCCATGCGGTTGCATCTAGCAACGTGTGTTTGTATGTGTTTACTTTCCATGTTTGGTATGCACGGGATTTAGTTGTGTGTGCATTTCCCCTTTAAGTGACACTTACCTTGTCTGGTGTTGGAAGGGTTAACTCCTTTCCTAGTATGTGTGTGTGGGTGTGGCTGCTTGGGCTATTTAGCTCCTGCTGGATGCCTGTAGCTGAGGGGTACTCCAGCCATGCTCTATGCTGGAGTCATCCTCCTGGTCTTATATGCCATCTATCCAGTGAGGGCCACCCTTGTGGTCATAAAAATATATGTATAATGTTAAGAAGATGTTTTTATGCTCTTTATATTTATTGCAGCTATGGGTGTCCTGGGTACCTGTGTCATTTGTGTGTGTGCTGTGTCCTTAATGTTTGTGTGGACATGTGGCAGGTAGGTGTGGTACAGGTTTAACTCACCTGCCATATCCATATGCTGTATATGTTTCCCCTCTCCTTGGCCAGTGAGACTCCTGTTCGTTCGTGTCTAGGAGAAACAGGTCGTCTTACCCTGCTCCTAGTCCAGGGATTTCCTGAGGGCTAGTAGGGACCCTAGGTTGCGGAGTATGAGCCCTCCTACCATCTGGGTTGGCTCATACGGTTAGGAGTCAGGGTCAGAATTAGGGACGAGCTAGGAGGTGACCTGCTCCCTAATCCTGTCGTCCTGACCTAGCAGCTACCGTTATCCTATTGACATCGCACGGTTGAGGGTTTCCCCCACTCTCAGCCGTGACACCTATTCAGTTAGGAAACTGCGCAGATTGATAAAACCCATCAGCAATTAAAATAAGCCAATCTTCTGCCTTGGGTTGGGGCATCACCGCATGTCTTAGTCGCTGCCAGATAAGTTCACATGTGTGACAGACGATCCCAGATATCGTTGAGATTCCCAGCAGATACTCATAATGCAAGGAAGCAAAAGAGTTCCCAGTGGCGAGAAAAAATAAAATTCGAAGTTCCTGATAGTTAAAAAAAATAACATCTTAAGTTAACATTAAAGATAGACTAATAAACTTACCTCAACGTGACTAGAAGTCTTTCTTCTGGTGAAATGCTGCGCCTCATGTTTGTGTCCTGGAAAGTAAGTCCAGAACGGAGAGACGCAAGCAACATATCGAATGTGATAGAAAGCTGTGCACTCACACTTATCTGGAGTAAGGTGGTAATTTATTGTTGACATAAAATAGAAATTAAAATATGAAATATACATTTAAAATGCATGCATTTACGTATAAAATGATGATGATGATAGATTAGTAGTCTGGCCAGACACCAAAATCAGTACACCATCAGAACACCAAAAGAGGGACTAGGCACGGAATTATCACGAACAGTCAGTTATATGTCCGAACCAGTCCGCCGTGTGACAAATCACACTGATCTAAAATGGAAATGATTCAAATAATTCGTCCGTCCAGCTAATAAGAAATCGCATATTATAAAATAAATCGTATGTGGTGAATCAGTCTATCAATTTCGCTTCCAAAATACTTGTATCTGGAAAATGTCCGTAGTGTTCCAAGTTTAGATAACTTAGAGCTTTGTCCACAAAATTATCGACTCGGTGCCAGATTGTAAAAACGTTAAGGAACGAGCATCACAACCAGCAAATCACTAAAACATTCCTCTGGATCATACGGTATACTTACAAACAGGCTTAGGCCTCATGCACACGAAAGTATTTTTTCACGGTCCGCAAAACGGGGGTTCCGTTGTTCCGTGGTTCCGTGATCCGTGTCCGTTTTTGTTTCCGTGTGTCTTCCTTGATTTTTGGAGGATCACCAGACATGAAGGAAATCGAAAAAAAATCTAAGTCAAGTTTGCCTTGCAAATAATAGGAAAAAAAACGGACACGGATCACGGACGCGGATAAAAATCTTGTGTGCCTCTGTGTTTTTTCACGGACCCATTGACTTGAATGGGTCTGCGAACCGTTGTCCGTGAAAAAAATAGTACAGGTCCTATTTTTTTCACGGACTGGAAACTCGGATCACGGACGCGGATGACAAACGGTGCATTTTCCGAATTTTCAACGGACCCATTGAAAATCAATGGGTCCGCAGAAAATCACGGAAAATGGAACAACGGACACGGAACACAACAACGGTCGTGTGCATGAGGCTTTATTCACGGGCGGGATTTGGTGCATGCTCCGCGGCGTCCCGCTGCGTGTACCTCACCAGGCCCCCCGCTCCTGTTTACTTACGTGAATGCCGATATAGTTTGTCATAGGCAGGCAGTAGACATGTCTGTAGAGGATGTTGGTTCGTAATGTAATGTCTCGAACAAATGTTCTCTGTTAATCTATATAGTCCTTACTGGCGCCTGCCGTGTGCAGATAATTTCGTAATTGCCACCGATACTTGTGCCAGTAACTTCGGATCACAGGTCACCACAGACTTTAAAGTTTTCTTTAAGGAAAAATCTTGTTAGTTTAAAGCTGCGATTTTCTTTACTTAAGAGATTTTGACTGTCAAATGGAGGCTCCTCCTTGGAATCAGACGCGGTAGTGCTACCATTACACTTTATTCAACATATCGAATGTACCAACTGACATACGGCAGTAACCCTGAAATTTATCAGGGTGCTGACGCAAGTTAAAGTACAAGGTATGAAAGTGGCCTTCCTGTAGGCTCTGGGAGACAATGGGATGAACCCACCGCCTCCTCCTTCTAGATTCTTCAGACAGCATAGCTGGCTGCCGTAGAAATCTCAGAGAAACTAACCAGTACAGAAGAACCTCACGTTCAGTAGCCATGATACACAAAAAAAATAAAAGTCAGAAACCAATACCGTCCAAGCACAAGTTTCACACTAAGCTCTCTGTGTAGTCAAAGCCAGACAAAATGGCGCCAATGCAATCTGACAGGATTATTTTATATACATGTCACCTTTTTTTTTTTTTTTTATTCTCCACAGAAATCTTTATAAATATAAAAGACACCTTCTGTTTTTTAGCGGATCCACAAAAAACTGAACATATTTAACAAATCCATTCAGTTTTTTTGTGGAAGAACAGTTCGGCTTTTTTGCGGATCCGCAAAGCAGTACGGTCGTGTGACTGGGCCCTAATGCTGAGGACAGTGGTTGGCTGCAGTGGTCACATGCCATACCCTTGCACATCAATGTGCACATCACTGACACTGTATTTGCCAGTTAGGTCCCTGTCAGTCTTTGTTCACATAGCCGCAGCAATGATGCCAGAAAGTCCAGCACATCACTTGCATGATCACTGCAACAATAGAAACAGAGCACTCATACTAAAGTAGTGGGGATGTAACAGCTGAGAATTGTAGATTTATTTTCCACATGCTGCTGCCATTTTTTTTTTAACTACTGGACAACCCTTTTAATCCAGGGATGTTTAGGATTTATAGACATTCTAAGGGCATGGATTGGGAACGTGGTCTCTAAAAGTCTCTCTATGGCCCTGCTTTTGTGTCTTTTGTATATACATCAGTCTAAAAATCTTGGCAACCCCTTTAATGGCTGCATGGTTTCTGGGTAAAGCATTTAAAACTGTGTGGTCATTAACAATAAACAGTTGAAGACAGTCAGTTTTTAACAATCTTCTGCAGGTCGCTCAGCCGCATGGTTTTTGGCCGCATCACGGGCTCATCTTGACTGCCACATGTGGTTCTCCCTTAAATATAAGATTTAGGCCCCTTTCACACGGGCGAGATTTCCGCGCAGGTGCAATGCGTGAGTTAAGCGCATTGCGCCCGCACTAAATCCGGACCCATTCATTTCTATGGGGCTGTTCACATGAGCAGTGATTTTCACGCATCACTTGTGCGTTGCATGAAAATCGCAGCATGCTCTATATTCAGCGTTTTTCACGCAACGCAGGCCCCATATAAGTTAATGGGGCTGCGTGAAAATCGCAAGCATCCGCAAGCAAGTGCGGATGCGGTGCGATTTTCACGCACGGTTGCTAGGAGACGATCGGGATGGAGACTCGATCATTATTATTTTCCCTTATAACATGGTTATAAGGGAAAATAATAACATTCTTAATACAGAATGCATAGTACAATAGGGCTGGAGGGGTTAAATTTTTTTTTAAAATAATTAAACTCACCTTAATCCACTTGCTCGCGCAGCCCGGCTTCTCTTCTGTCTTCATCTTTGCTGTGCACAGGAAAAGGACCTTTGATGACGTCACTGCGCTCATCACATGACCCATCACCCATGCAAAACGCATTACAATGTTTTGCACTTGTGCGGAAAAATCGTGCATGTTCCCGCAACGCACCTGCATCTTTTCCCGCAACGCCCGTGTGAAACCAGCCTTAAGCAGGCAATACAAATTATACTTCTGCCGGATAAAACATTAAAGGGTTATTCCCATTTCAGACATTGAAGGCATATTTGTAGTATGCCCCCAATGTCTGATAGGTGTGGTTCCCAGCTCTGGGAACTGTACTTATACTTAGAACAGAGCCTACAAAGTCCTGGAGGGTGCACAGTGTATCGCGGCCGCCTTCTATTCATTCATATGGGAGCACTGAAAATAGACAAGCAGCACACTGAATGAGAGGGGCACCACGCAAGAGTGGCCACCGCTCCATTCACTTCTATGGGGCTGACGAAAATAGCTGAGCTCTGCTATTTTCAGTGCTGTCATAGGAATGAATCGAGGGCGGCCGCACTTGCAGCTTCTACATTGCGCAGGCGCAGGCAGTCCGCGGTACTGCGCCTGCGTGAGATTTCACCGAGCGGATGCAAGGAATCTGTGGGCATACTTACATCCAAATAATGACATAGCGGAGGGGGGCGGCGACAAAGAGTTCGGGTGTGGGCAGTTACTTATGCTGGAAGAGGCGCGCTTGGGCTCTAATGGAAGGCGGGCTGGGCACTGTAGGGGGGAGTTACTGGGCTCCAGAGAAGGATAATAATGCCCCTCTGGGCACCTTGGGCACTCATTTGCATAACATAAAAAGTGGATTTTATCGCTAATGAAACCATGAAACAAAAAATGAAGACTACAGCAAGAATTAAGGTATTTTATTGTACATGGCAGTACTAACGCTTTAATATGCTCAAACCAGGTGACAAATTCCCTTTAATTATTTTATTTAACTGAGAACCACATGTGGCAGGCAGTCAAGTAGAGTCCGTGATGCAGAAATACATCCAGGCCCCTCTTGAATTCCTTTATTGTACTCACCATCACCACCTCCTCAGGCAGAGAGTTCCATAGTCTCACTGCTCTTACCGTAAAGAATCCTTTTCTATGTTTGTGTACAAACCTTCTTTCCTCCAGACGCAGAGGATGTCCCCTCGTCACAGTCCTGGGGATAAATAGATGATGGGATAGATCTCTGTACTGACCCCTGATATATTTATACATAGTAATTAGATCTCCCCTCAGTCGTCTATTTTCTAAAGTTAATAACCCTAATGTTGATAATCTTTCAGGGAACTGTAGTTGCCCCATTCCAGTTATTACTTTAGTTGCCCTCCTCTGGACCCTCTCCAGCTCTGCTATGTCTGCCTTGTTAACAGGAGCCCAGAACTGTACACAGTACTCATTGTGTGGTCTGACTAATGATTTGTAAAGTGGCAGGACTATGTTCTCATCACGGGCATCTATGCCCTTTTTGATGCTTTAGTAAAGTAGTCACAATTTCACAATATAAAAATAGTTCAGTTCAAGTTTTCAAAAACTATTGGGGTCATTTATCAAACTGGGGTCATTTAGAACTGGCTTTGTTACCCATAGCAACCAATCAGATTCTACGTTTCATCTTTGACAGCTCCTTTGAAAAATGAAAGGTGGAATCTGATTAGTTGCTATCAGCAACTAAGCCAGTTCTCCTTTAGGCCTCTTTCACATGGGCGTCACAGATTTGCTCCGGAAGCGTCGCGTGTGCATTGCAGGAAACCCACGCGAGAGCGCACGCAATTTCAATCAGTTTTGACTGCGATTGCGTGGCGTTGTTCAGTTTTTATCGCGCGGGTGCAATGCGTTTTGCACACGCGTGATAAAAAACTGAATGGTACCCAGACCCGAACCCGGACTTCTTCACAGAAGTTCGGGTTTGGTTTAGGTGTTATGTAGATTTTATTATTTTCCCTTATAACACGGTTATAAGGGAAAATAATAGCATTCTTAAAACAGAATGCTTACCAAAATATTGATTGAGGGGTTAAAAAATAAAAAAAATTAACTCACCTTATCCACTTGACTGCTTTTTCTATTCATATACATAAATGCTGTAAAAATTCTGCTGTTTATTCATAGAAACAGGCAGCTGGTTATCTTCACTGTCAAAAGTGTTCCCTTGATATAGTGAGTGTATGCTCTCTTAGGGTCCATTCACACCTCCGTATTTCTGGCTCTGCAAAATTGCGGAACGGATGCGAACCCATTCATTTCAATGGGTCCGCAAAAGATGTGGACAGCACTCCGTTTGCTGTCCGCATCCATAGTTCCGTTCCGCGGCCCCACCAAAGATACAGAGTAGGTCGTATTCTTGTCCGCAATCGCGGACAAGAATAGGCATTTCTATCATAGGGTTGACCGCAAAACACTAACGGACATCTGAATGGACCCTTAGGCCTCATGCACACGACCGTTGTGTGCACCCGTGGCCGTTGTGCCGTTTTCCGTTTTTTTCTGCGGCTCCATTGACTTTCAATGGGGCCGTAGAAAACTCGGCTTGTGCACCGTTTTTACACCGCGCCCGTGACCCGTGTTTCGAGGCCGTGAAAAAAATATAACCTGTCCTATTTTTTTCACGGCCAACGGTTCACGGGCCCATTCAAGTCAATGGGTCCGTGAAAGAACACGGATGCACACAAGATTGGCATCCGTGTCCGTGATCCGTGGCCGTAGGTTGCTTTCATACAGACGGATCCGAAGATCCGTCTGCATAAAAGCTTTTTCTGATCTAAGTTTTCACTTCGTGAAAACTCATTTCCGACAGTATATTCTAACACAGAAGCGTTCCCATGGTGATGGGGACGCTTCAGGTTAGAATATACTGAAAAACTGTGTACAAGAAGTTAACTGTGGCAGCAGACCCCCCCCCCCTGTTTTTAACTCATTTGTGGCCAGTGCGGCCGCCCCCCCCCCTCCCTCCCCTGTAGTTAACTTCTTGGTAGCCAGCCCCCCCTCCCTCCCCTGTAGTTAACTAATTGGTGTCCAGTGGGCCCCCCCTCCGTCCGCTATAGATAACTCATTGGTGTCCAGTGGGCCCCCCCTCCGTCCGCTATAGATAACTCATTGGTGGCCAGTGGGCCCCCCCTCCGTCCGCTATAGATAACTCATTGGTGGCCAGTGGGCCCTCTCCCCTCCCACCCCCTCATAATTAAAATCGCCCCCCTATCATTGGTGGCAGTGGTGAGTACCGATCGGAGTCCCAGTGTAATCGCTGGGGCTCCGATCGGTAACCATGGCAACCGGGACGCTACTGCAGTCCCGGTTGCCATGGTAGCTTAGCAATTTGTAGAAGCTTCATACTTACCTGAAGAGCTGCGATGTCTGTGACCAGCCGGGAGCTCCTCCTACTGGTAAGTGACAGGTCTGTGCTATAAGCAATGCGCCGCACAGACCTTTCACTTACCAGTAGGAGGAGCTCCCGGCCGGTCACAGACATCGCAGCTCTTCAGGTAAGTATGAAGCTTCTACAAATTGCTAAGCTACCATGGCAACCGGGCCTGCAGTAGCGTCCCGGTTGCCATGGTTACCGATCGGAGCCCCAGCGATTACACTGGGACTCCGATCGGTACTCACCACTGCCACCAATGATAGGGGGGCGATTTTAATTAGGAGGGGGAGGGAGGGGAGAGGGCCCACTGGCCACCAACGAGTTATCTACAGCGGAGGGAGGGGGGGCCCACTGGACACCAATGAGTTATCTATAGCGGACGGAGGGGGGGCCCACTGGCCACCAACGAGTTAACTACAAGGGAGGGAGTGGGGGCCCACTGGACACCAACGAGTTTACTACAGGGGAGGGAGGGGGGGGGACGGCCGCACAGGGGAGGGGGGGGGGACGGCCGCACAGGGGAGGGAGGGGGGGGGGGCGGCCGCACTGGCCACCAATGAGTTAACTACAGGGGAGGGAGGGGGGGCGGCCGCACTGGCCACCAATGAGTTAAAAACAGGGGGGGGGGGGGTCTGCCCCCTGCTGCCTGGCAGCACCTGCCAGGCAGCAGGGGGCAGTCATGTACACAGTTTTTCAGTATATTCTAACCTGAAGCGTCCCCATCACCATGGGAACGCCTCTGTGTTAGAATATACTGTCGGATCTGATTTTCACGATGTAGCTCATATCCGACAGTATATTCTAACATAGAGGCGTTCCCATGGTGATGGGGACGCTTCAAGTTAAAATATACCATCGGATTGGAGAAAACTCCAATCCGATGGTATAAAAGAACTCCAGACTTTACATTGAAAGTCAATGGGGACGGATCCGTTTGAAATGGCACCATATTGTGTCAACTTCAAACGGATCCGTCCCTATTGACTTGCATTGTAATTCAGGACGGATCCGTTTGGCTCCGCACGGCCAGGCGGACGCCAAAACGACTTTTTTTTCATGTCCGTGGATCCTCCAAAAATCAAGGAAGACCCACGGACGAAAAAACGGTCACGGATCACGGACCCACGGACCCAGTTTTTGCGGGCCGTGAAAAAAAACTGTTGTGTGCATGAGGCCTTATACTGTGGAAATATTATCAAAGTAATAAAATGTGATAAATTGCAATGATTCATTTTCACATTATGGATTTATGTCTCCTAAGATAAGTGATTGACTATTGTCATTTATATAACACTTGGGTTCTAAATCAATAATCAGTATCAGCAAATGCGTCACTCAGTGAGTTAATAGGGATGCGCCCCAGGACACTGAGATATAATATTCCTGAGTCTAAATGCCATGAACTGTAATGGGCAGCGCTATATTACCCTAATCCAGAAATCTATAGCACGATATTGATGAATTGTTTTATTTTTGGACATTTATTGCAAATTGCCTTTGTCCTAAATTACATCTGAAACATTTAAGTGTTACAGATAATAAAAAATTAATAAAAATCAGCCACAGTACGTACATAATATGTCTACATTCATGACCGTACACGGTGGGTAAGGTCAAACCTACATCATTGACTAGCAGCTGCTAGAAAGCATACTAGAACATGACGTAATGACGGATTTCAGTTTTTAAATCAGGAAACATTTCATTCATGTGATTCATTCAAGTATGTGCTAACTGGGTTTGGCTAATTTGCATCTCCAATGTCTGCAGAAAGTTATGCGTTGTCCGTGTACATGAACAAATCGCACTCCTCTGAATATTTCACACTTTATGACCAGAATTTGTGCTGTGTTGATGGTTGCATTTATTTTACACAAGGAATGACACTCCTCTTCAACATATGACACTCTTACCCAAGGGATGGGACAGGTGACAACAGAATGACATTATACTTATGATTCCGAACAAATGCACGGTGCATGGAACTGTTGAATCATACATATGGGAAGGTCCTGTGATGTAACCTGTTACCGCAGTCCTAGCACTTTGACCTGTATCAGATATCACTGATATATTGGAGGTGCTGTAACTGTTTAAGGGCAATAAGGAAGTATTACTGCACTTGCCAATGGAACTATTGAGCAAAGTCAGGTTAAGGGCTTGTTCAGGCGACCGTATGGCTTTTTTTCAGTGTTTTCGGGCTGTTTTTAACAGATCAGTTTTTCCGTTTTTTGTTTCAGTAGTGTGTCTAGTTCCATTCAATTTTTCCATATGGCATATAGGGTCCATTCAAACATCCGCATCCGTTCCGCAATATCGGGAACGGGTGTGGACCCATTCATTCTCTATGGGGCCGGAAGAGATGCGGAGAGCACACTATGTGCTCTCCGATATCCGCATTTCCAGAGCGCGGCCCCGAACTTCCGGGATGCGGTTTGGCAAAAAAATAGAACATGTCCTATTCTTGTCCGCAACAGCAGTTCTACGGGGGATGCCGGCACGGGTGTATTGCGGATCCGCAATACACTACGGACGTGTGAATGGACACTACAGTATACAGTAATTACATAGAAAAAAATTGGCTGGGCATAAAATTTTCAATAGATGGTTCCGCAAAAACGGAACGGATACGGAAGACATACAGAGTACATTCCATATGTGTTCCTTTTTTTTGTTTGCGGACCCATTGACTTGAATGGAGCCACGGAACATGCGGGCAATAATAGGACATGTTCTATCTTTGAACGGAAAAACTGAAATACGGAAACGGAATGCATACGGAGTACATTCCATTTTTGGGCGGAACTATTTAAATGAATAGTTCCATATACAGACCGTATACTGAACTAAAAGAACGGGCCGTATACGGAACGCAAAAAACGATTGTGTGAACGAGCCCTAATTCTGAACAATATCTTCATTATTCTCTTAAATAAGCATTTTAGTCCATGTGGTTGGCCAGATTAAGGTCATTATGACTATGGAGGATTTTCAGTTTTATCAGATGGTATAGCAGACCATTGGAAGCCAGGAGAGACAATTCTTAACTCTAGGAAAGCTCTATACTATAACCTAGCATAATCTGTATTTTATTAGTATCTGGAATTGCAGAAAAAATTAGAGCATCTGAGTTCTGAAGTCATGTAATCCAGTCCTCTCTTCCAGGCATTCTGTATAATCAGTATGTAACATGGTAGCCAAGGGATCTAGGAGGCCGCTCCTTACTATTTTAATATGTTTTCTGTTGGTATCTATGAAAGTTCTTTTTGCCAGGTCACTATAATTTATATTGGATACTAGAGCGGTAATTTAAACAGTCCTGGATTACTTTATCTTCAGACTTCCTGGGACATACAGATCATAGACATTAAAAGGGTTATTGGGATCCCTGCTATATTTTCTTCTTCAACACTGCCCGACTGGTTGTTCAAGAGGACCTAAACATTGTGTGCTATGTATCATTGCAGGATATTATTTCATATACTACGTCTACTCTGCCCTAATGAACAGCTGCCCTCTCAGAACACATAACTGCTGATACATTACTGGCCTATCATGTGATCAGCCGAACAGAAGTCAATTTGATTAATCAAAGCTCTTACTGAAGCTTCAGCCAACAATTCCAACCATTCATAGCTAAGAAAACTTCCTAAAAAAAATCCTCAAAGAGCAGGGATGCACCAAACCCTTTTTGAAACTGTCCACTGTTCCTGCTGTGACCACGTCCTGAGGAAGTCTATTCCACAGATTCACAGTTCTTACAGTAAAGAAGCTTTGACGCTTCTGGAGACTGAACTTTTTCTTCTCCAGTCGGAGGCAGTGCCCCCTTGTCTTTTCAGGGCATTTTACAGGGAACAGTTTTTCACTGTATATTTTTTGTATGACCTATTTATATATTTGTATAGGTTACATGTCCCCCCTTAGTATACGGATCCGTTCAGATAATACAACCGTCTTCATCCGTTCAGAACGGATCCGTTTGTATTATCTTTAACATAGCCAAGACGGATCCGTCTTGAACACCATTGAAAGTCAATAGAGGACGGATCCGTTTTCTATTGTGCCATATTGTGCCATATTGACTTACATTGTGTGCCAGGACGGATCCGTTTAGCTCAGTTTCATCAGATGCTGCAAGCAGCGTTTTTGGTTTCCGCCTCCAGAGCGGAATGGAGACTGATCGGAGGCAAACGAATGCATTCTGAGCAGATCCTTTTCCATTCAGAATGCAGTAGGGCAAAACTGATCCGTTTCGGACCACTTGTGAGATCCCTGAACGGATCTCACAAACAGAAAGCCAAATCGCCAGTGTGAAAGTAGCCGTCTCTTCTCAAGACTAAATAAATGTAATTCTTTTAGTCTTACTAAGACCCCCCATGCCCCTTATCAGTTTAGTCGCTCTCCTCTGTACTTTTTCCAGCTGCAGTGCGTTCTTTCTATGTAACTTGCCCGTCGTCTCGGAAGTGCAGTGTAATTACAAATACTCACTCCATTCACTTGAATAGAGCAAGTACTTGTAATTACACTACGTTGATGCGAAGTGTAATGAACAGTAAGCAACGCTTGCATGGACCGCCAGCTCCTCATCATCAAACAGCTGGGACACTTGGCACCCAGGCCGATTAGATATTGATAACCTATCCTAAGGATAGGTCATCAATATATACTGCCTGCACAACCCCTTTAAGTTTCCCAGTTGCAGAATACACAAGAAACAGTGTCAAAATCATAATTTTATTTTCTATTACATAGAATTACGTATGAATTTACAAAAAAAGGTATAACTATCTATAACCTTAAATGGGATCAACCTTGATCTATAAAGTGTGAACACATGGAGTTGTGCTTTATACATTTTTATTTTGGCTCTTTGTGACAGCTGTATATCTTTGCCCTAAAAAAACAGGATCATATATTATCATGGAAAGTTTTTTTTTTTTAAAAGGTCTCCAGTATTGCCTTTTTCCAATCCAATCTTGTTTTTTGTGCAAAATATTGTCCTTTCACATGGCAATGTATTGCGATTGATAAACCGAGCGGGTTGGTACTAACCAGTATGTAAGACTGCATTCATATAAGCGTCAGAAGCTCTCTTTAGGGCAGATTCCATCAAAAAAGTTCTGCATGCAGGACTGTTTTGTCTGGTACAAAGGGCAACGTTCTGAACGGAAACAGAATGGACCCCATTATATTCAGTGGGGTCTCTTCTGCGTTGTTCAGTTATGTGCTGGATCTGGCACTACCAACAATGGAAATTATTAGTGCTGGTGTGACTATTGCGTATGGCCAGCTTTACATAGAACATCTTACCGCTATGGTAAAAACACTGATGAGGTCATTTATCAAACTGGTGTAATGTAGAACTGGCTTAGGTGCCCACAGCAACCAATCAGATTCCATCTTTCATTTTCCAAAGTAGCTGTCAAAAATGAAAGGTGGAATCTGGTTGCTATGGGCAACTAAGCCAGTTCTACTATACAACAGTTTGATATATCACCCCATGAATTTTTGAACAGGACCTACAGAACCTTAGAGTTTATTATGGAACACTATTACAGTAAATAGCATTCTAGTACCTAGGCACTACTGTACACCACATTTACCAGGCATCTTCTGTGTAAGCCCTTTTATATAGCATTTCTATGGAGATAACATGGCATGTGGCAAAAGTACACAATGGGAATAGTCTGTTGTATGCAACTACTTTGTGGGCAGGCAGTGCTAAGCCAGGATCATTGTACTGAGACAATACAAGAGGTACAAACTGCTATGTAAATACAGATTCTATTGCTATGTGACTAATTTCTCTGTGAGCTTGCTTCAATATGAATCCTGCACTCCAGGATTCTGGCTATAAAATGTCACGAAAAAGCCTTTGCTACTTTTTGGGGTTACTTGTGACATTTTACATTTTTACACTACTCACTCCAGTTTTGAAAAGTGGATGCGGTTAGCTCTTTCAATTAGTTTAAATAGTGACACTCACCTCGCCTTTCTAGATGTGTTAGGTTTAAAGATGTGTAAAATTTCTCAAACCGACGTTTCATAAATTTGGCACATAATAGACCTAAACAGATTCATATAAAAATGGGGGACAGTTATCATTAGGGGAATTTGCAAAATCTGTTTTTCTTGAGTCTTTTAGTATGGAAAAATAAAGAACAGAAACAAAATTAATCAGCACATCCTGCAAGATATAATAAATATGCAGGTGCACGGGACTATATTTAAAAAGGAAAGCAATATATGAGCACGCTATAAACGTAAAGTATATGAGCTATACATGAACCAATACCACATTTACTGTGCATACAAACATGAGGTGCTAAGCAAATATATTTTGATCAAAAATATCTGTGCCTATCCACCACGGCAAGGTAATCTAAGTCTGGATGGAAAAAATATTTAAAGGGCATCTATCATCATGTGAACTTGGCAGCTGAAGGCAGCTGTGTTGGTCATATGTTCATATATGCCTGCTTTGCTAAGATGATGTTTTAAGAGACTCTACTCTCTGTGAAACTGCCGCACACTCTGATTGACAGGGCCAGGAGCTACAATGTTTTCACTGCTTGGTCCTATCAATTAAAGTGCAGAGGGGTGGCAGATGCAATGGCAACGCCCCCGTTGCTCCTAGATCCTCATTTACATATATTAAAACATGAGTTTTCTCAGTAATGCAGGCACATATGAACATGGGACCAACACAGATGCCTTCAGCTGCCAAGTGCACATGCAACAGGTCAGCCGGTTTCATAGTTACAAATGTGCTGATAGACACCCTTTAATACCTATCTCTATGCCGTATGGGGATCGAAACTAGAGGGCAGAATCCCCATATATACTGTGCCTGCTGTGTTACCTTGTTTTATGCCAGGAGGCCACCATTGAGCAGAGAAATAAGACTCAGCTATATATCACACTAATTAAAAACAGGCTGTGAAAAGGATGGGTCAGCAATAGTAAAACCAACATAGACTGGGGATGAGTATTTTTAGAAATGCTCATTCCCAATAACTGGCCTATGTAAAAGATACCAGCGATCACCCAATGAACAACAGGTAATCATGTAATCCTGCCGGCACCAAAAATCATTGTTCCTGTGCAGCAGATGGTGCTGTCTCTGTGCTGGAATAATGATTTTTATGGGGACAATTGAGCACTGTAGCGCTCGCTTGTCCCCATACAGCGGAGGTGATTGCTGCATGTAAATGTAGTCCTCATCTCTGACAATCAGGAAATTATTGGGAATGTCTGGTTTGCTCCCGATAATTGCCAGACACATAGGTATGTGTAAAAGAACCTGAAGGGGGAGATTTATCAAGCTTCTATGCCAATTTTCTAGAAGTGTCCCAAATTTTGGTGCAAGCCATGGTTTGCAACAAAAATTGTGACTATTTGCTCCTTTGCAACATTCTTTTTTGGTTTGTTAAAAAAAATGGGTAAGGTGTGGTTGGTGTGGTTAGAAACTCCACAGCCCAACACTGTTAACAGCATGTGCACTAAAACACTGCTGCACATTACACCTAAAATCTAGTACATTGTCGGGCAGGAGCAGATTTAATTTCTGGCAAACAGGTGGCCCCAGAAGCGCCACAATTATTAAATGTTGTGCATTTGCAGATTAAAGAGGTTTTCTGTGATTACTATACTGAATGTACCATTCTAATCTGGCCATTCTAAGCTGAATGTACCTGCACTCATCAGATCGCAGATGTTACACAGCTTAAGGCCTCATGCACACGACCGTTGTTGTGTCCTGTGTCCATTGTTCCGTTTTCTGTGATTTTCTATGGGTCAGTGGAAAATTCTGAAAATGCACCGTTTGTCATCCGCGTCCGTGATCCGTGTTTCCAGTCCGTGAAAAAAAATATGACCTGTCCTATTTTTTTCTCGGACAACGGTTCGCGGACCCATTCAAGTCAATGGGTCCGTGAAAAAACACGGATGCACACAAGATTGACATCCGCTTCCGCGCGTCCGCGGAAGACACACAGAAACAAAAACGGACACGGATCACGGAACAACGGAACCCCTTTTTGAGGACCATGAAAAAATACTGTTGTGTGCATGAGGCCTAAGGCCTGGAAAGTACCAGGTTGGGAGATTGGCTGGGAATCCCTTGTTCAGTTGACAACTGGGGATGACCCAGCTATAGTGGTCCATGTTGGTACCAATGACCGAATAAATGGTAGGTGGAAGGCCCTTAAGTATAATTGTAAAGAACTAGGCTCCAAGCTGAACGAAAGGATCAACGTAGTATTCTCTGGAAATACTGCCTGTGCCATGTGCTACACAAGGCTGTCAGCGGGAGCTTAGTGAGTTAAATGCATGGCTTAAGGTTTGGTGTAGAGCAGGTACAAACTATTTTCCACAGATAATTTGTACCTCAATGAAAGGGGAGCTGCCGTGTTGGGGGGGAGAGAATTCTGGCTGGGGTGGCAATGCATTTAAACTAGGGACGAGAGGGGAAAATACGGCTATAAATATGGAGGTAGACAGATTAGAGAGGGGTCAGAATACATTGGTGAGTGGAATGGATGGTGGGGATCCGTTGGTTACAAACCAACTCTGAAGGATGCTCATAAAAAATAAATTTCATAAAAGTGTAAAATTTGATGCCAACTTAAAATGTATGTTCACAAATGCCAGTCTAGCCAGCAAAATGGGAGAGCTCGAGGCCTTGGTACTGGATAAACATATTGATGTACCGTATTTTTCGCCCCATAAGACACTTTTTTTTTTAATGCCCCTGCATCTTATGGGGCGAATACTAATGAGCCTCCTTCATTATGGAAGCGCTCATTAGTACCGGGGGAACAGGGAAGCGATGAAGGCTTTGTACTCACGGCTTCCTGGTCCTGGGCTGTGCAGGGCTGCGGACAGCGAAAGGCGCTCTGTGATGTCACACTGTGAGCAGCCTTTACAGCACAGCCAACAGCAGGAGGATGCAGATCGCGCTGGAGAAGAGGAGCGGTGGCATCCAGGAGCAGATGAGGTAAGTGTTTTTTTATTTATTTTATATTTATGAGGCTGACGGACACTTCTGGGGGCTGATGGAGAGTCTCCTGAGGGCTGATGAGAAGCTACTGGGGGCTGATGAGAAGCTACTGGGGGCTGATGAGAGGCTACTGGAGACTGCTATAAGACTATTAGGGGCTGCTATAAGGCTACAGGGGGCTGCTATAAGGCTACTGGGGGCTGCTATGAGGCTACTGGGAGCAGATATGAGGCTACTGGGAGCAGATATGAGGCTACTGGGGGCTGATGAGAGGTATGGGGCTCTTATCTGAGGTCTGATTGGGGGTCATTCATATTGGGGTCTGAGTTGAGGTCTGATTGGGGGTCTGATATGAGGTCTTATTGGGTCTTATTTACATTGGGGATCTTATTGGGGCTGTTAGCTGAGGTCTAAAAAAAATTCTTATTGTCCCCCTCTAAAACCCAGGGTGCGTCTTATGGGCTGAAAAATACGGTAGTTGGTGTTGCTGAGACATGGCTGGACTATTCTCATGACTGGGCTGTAAATCTTCAAGGTTTTACGGTATATTATTGTCAGTTACATAATCCTGTATGTAGTCCCATGGAAGGCCCTCAAACATTTTTCCCGTTATGGATGTTAAGCTAAATGGTCTATAATTTCCTGCTGAAGACCTAGCACCCTTTTTGAAAATGAGCACCATATTCCCTTTGTACAATGCCTGTCATTAAAGAATCTGCAAATTCTATGAACAGAGGCAAAGCAATAACTGAACTGAGCTGGTTTAGAACTCTAGAGTGTAACACATCTCGGCCTTGTGTACCTTATTTTTTTTTAGCATATAAAGGACCAGTCAGCCAGTTAAGTATGTTATTTGAGGTGTTTACTACAGTTGCACCACCCTCATGAGATGCCCTCTATTTTTTTTATGTACATAGCTAAAGAATCTATTTATTAAACCGTGCTGCCAGAATGGGCCTGCGTTATGGCCAGTCTAAGCCACACCCTCGTCTTATAGCATCCCCAAGTAGCCTCATAGCAGCCCCCTTTTGCCTCATAACAGCTCCAGTAGCCTTATAGCATCCCCAAGTAGCCTCATAGCAGCCCCTTTTTGCCTCATAACAGCTCCAATAGCCTTATAGCATCCCCAAGTAGCCTCATAGCAGCCCCCATTTGCCTCATAACAGCTCCAGTAGCCTTATAGCAGCCCCCAGTAGCCTCTCATCAGCCCCCAGTAGCTTCTCATCAGCCCCCCCAGCAGCTTCTCCATCAGCCTCTAGTGCCTCTCACCAGCCCCCAGAAGTGTCCATTAGCCTCATAAATATAAAATAAAATAAACACTTACCTAACCTTCTCCTGGACACTGCCGCTCCTCTCCTCCAGCGCGATCTACATCCTCCTGCTGACGTCATAGAGCGCCTCACACTGTGCACAGCCCTGCACAGCTGACAGTCGAGGACCAGGAAGTGGTGAGTACAAAGCCTTCACTGCTTCCTGGTCCTCCAGTACTAATGAGCGCTTCCATAATGGGGAAAATGCATCTTATGGGGCAAAAAATATGGTAATAAGTGATAGTCAACATGGTTTTACTAAGAACAGAAGCTAACATGATTTGTTTTTATGAGGAGGTGAGTAGAAGCCTGGACAGAAGAAAGGCTGTGGATATTGTTTTTGGACTTTGTAAAGGTGTTCAATACTGTCCCTCACTGACTCCTAATAGGTAAATTGAGGTCTATTGGTTTAGAAAATATAATTTGTAATTTGTTTCAAAATTGGCTTCAAGATCGTATCCAGAGAGTTGAGCTCAATGATTCCTACTCTGAATGGTCCCCAGTTATAAGTGGGGTACCACAAGGTTCGGTGCTGGGTCCGCTATTATTTAACTTATTCATTAATAGTGCTGTTTCTTTTTTTGCAGATGACACCAAACTTTGTAATACAGTACAGTCTAGGGAAGATGTTAATAAGTTACAAGTTGACTTGGATAAACTTACTGTTTGGGCCTGTCACGGAAGGTGTACAGGAAACAAGACAACACAAAATAAATATACGACTCACTGGATCCAAAACTAAGGAACAAAAGGGAGACCCCTGCATCAGACCTGGCTCTCTCCCTTACTGCTCAGCCTATGCGATAATCCCAATGGTAGATGATCGCATATCCTCGTACCTCGACTGTATAACACCTGAACGCCCTATAATAGTGAGGGGACACGACCACCGGCTCCCTACACTAAATACGGAGGGAGTCAGGGTCACCTGGGATCCAGCAAACAGAAAAACACAAAAGGATGCACAACACTTATCTTGTAGAAGAGTGGGAAGTAGGATCAGCATGCACACACACTCCAGGAAGAAATATAAACCGCACACTGATGCAGTATGGGGAGGAATTTAAAGGGATGCAATCAGTCCAACTACATGACAGCTGAGAGAGGCTAACGAGATGAGGAACTGAAAGCAAAACAAAGGAAGCTCAAGGAGGAGGTTCTGAAAGGCATCTGTCAGAGCTTCTCAGATGTCTGGTGGTGACAGTACCCCTCCTTCTACGAGTGGACTCCGGACACTCAGAGCCCACCTTCTCAGGATGGGACCTATGGAAAGCCCTGATGAGACGAGTGGCCTTAATGTCCGTCACTGGGACCCACATCCTCCCCTCAGGACCATAACCCTCCCAATGAACGAGGTACTGGAGAGAACCGCGGACAACACGAGAATCCACAATCCTAGAGACCTGAAATTCAAGATTACCATCAACCATAATCCGAGGAGGAGGCAAAGACGAGGGTACAATGGGTTGGACATAAGGTTTTAATAAGGACTTATGAAAAACATTATGGATCTTCCAAGTCTGAGGAAAATCAAGACGGTAGGCAACAGGATTGATGACAGACAAGATTTTGTAAGGCCCAATAAACTTAGTACCCAACTTCCAAGAGGGAACCTTCAATTTGATATTCTTAGTAGACAACCACACCAGATCACCAACATTCAGGTCCGGACCAGGCACACGTCTCTTATCCGCCACACGCTTATATCTCTCACTCATGCTCTTTAGATTATCCTGAATCTTTTGCCAAATAGATGACAAAGACGAGGAGAATCTGTCCTCATCAGGTAAACCAGAAGACCCCTCTCCCGAGAATGACCCAAACTGCGGATGAAACCCATATGCACCCAAAAATGGTGACTTATCAGAGGACTCCTGACGACGGTTATTTAAAGCAAACTCAGCAAGGGACAAAAAAGAACAACAATCCTCCTGATTCTCCGCCACAAAACAGCGCAGATATGTCTCCAGATTCTGATTGACGCACTCTGTCTGGCCATTCGACTGCGGGTGGAAAGCAGAAGAGAATGACAACCGAACCCCCAAGCGAGAACAGAAAGCCTTCCAGAATCTGGAAACAAACTGCATGCCCCTATCAGAGACTATGTCTGAAGGGATACAATGCAATTTGACAATGTGATCAATAAATGCCTGCGCCAGCGTCTTAGCATTGGGCAAGCCAAGAAAAAAGGGATGAAATGCACCATTTTGCTAAAACGGTCCACCACCACCAGAATCACAGTCTTCCCCGAGGAACGAGGCAGGTCCGTTATGAAGTCCATGGACAGATGTGTCCAAGGACGGGAAGGAATGGGTAAGGGAAGGAGAGGACCTGATGGGCGTGAATGAGGGACTTTGGCACGAGCGCAGGTCTCGCAGGCTGCCACAAAACCCTCAACCGACTTACGAAGCGCCGGCCACCAGAATCTCCGAGCGATGAGATCCACTGTGGCTCTTGCCCCCGGGTGCCCAGCAAGGACCGTATCGTGGTGTTCCTTAAAAATCTTGTGTCTTAAAGCGAGAGGCACAAACAACCTCCCAGGAGGACAAAGATCAGGAGCCTCTGACTGGGCTACCTGCACCTCTGCCTCCAATTCAGGATAAAGAGCAGAGACCACCACACCTTCAGCCAAAATGGGACCCGGGTCTTCAAAATTCCCACCTCCCGAAAAACAACGTGACAGGGCATCTGCCTTCACATTCTTAACCCCAGGGCGGAACGTGACAACAAGATTAAACCTTGAAAAGAACAAAGACCATCTGGCCTGTCTCGGGTTCAGACGCTTGGCTGACTCCAAGTAGGCTAGATTTTTATGGTCAGTAAACACGGTAATAGGGTGTCTGGCTCCCTCTAGCCAATAGCGCCATTCTTCAAAAGCCAACTTGATGGCCAACAACTCCCTATCTCCCACATCGTAATTTCTCTCTGCGGAGGAGAGTTTCTTCGAGAAAAAGGCACACGGTCGCCATTTGGCAGGAGAGGAACCCTGAGACAAGACCGCCCCCACACCCACCTCAGAAGCATCAACCTCAACTATTAAGGGTAGAGAAATATCAGGTTGTACCAAGATGGGAGCGGAAGCAAAACTCTCCTTGATATTAGAAAAGGCCTTACGCGCCTCTACCGACCAGGAAGAAAAATCTACCCCCTTTCTGGTCATATCAGTGAGTGGTTTAACAACAGAGGAATAATTCAAAATAAACTTCCTGTAATAATTGGCAAAGTCCAAAAAACGCATCAGCGCCTTCTGATTCTCAGGAAGTTCCCACTCAAGCACAGCGCGGACCTTCTCGGGGTCCATGCGAAAACCAGAAGCGGAGAGAATAAACCCCAGAAATTGAATTTCTGGAACCGCAAACACACATTTTTCCAGTTTCGCGTATAATTTATTCTCCCGCAGGATGAGCAAGACCTGACGTAAGTGTTCCTTATGAGTTTTGAAATCAGGAGAAAAAATCAAAATGTCATCCAAATACACTAATACAAATTTCCCCATTAAATGAGAAAAAATGCTGTTCACGAAATGCTGAAAAACGGCTGGAGCATTCATCAAACCAAAAGGCATAACCAAATTCTCAAAATGGCCCTCAGGGGTATTGAAGGCCGTCTTCCATTCGTCTCCTTCTCTGACCCTGACCAGGTTGTATGCCCCTCTTAGATCTAATTTGGAAAAGACTTTAGCCCCAACAATCTGGTTAAACAGGTTCGGGATCAGAGGAAGCGGATAAGGGTCACGAATTGTGATACTGTTCAGCTCCCTGAAATCCAGACAAGGTCTTAAAGAACCATCTTTTTTCTTAACAAAGAAAAAAACAGCGGCAACAGGTGACTTTGAGGGTCGTATGTGTCCTTTTCTCAGACTCTCAGAGATATAAGCACGCATAGCGAGCCTTTCAGGTTGGGAGAGATTGTATAAATGAGATTTAGGCAGCTTGGCGCTTGGGATGAGATTAATAGGGCAATCAACCCCAGCTGCATGGGCTCCTGCTCAGAAGGGGTTGACAGCGACTGAGACCCCTGCGCACTGAATGAGACCGCTGCACTGTCCTGGGATTGAGTATGACAGGAAGGAGTGATCTCTCCTCTCTCTCTAAGACGCCTGTCAATACGAACGGCCCGAGACATGGCAGAGTCCAAGGAGATCGGCCTCTCATGAAAGGCAAATGCATCTTTCAATCCCTCTGAAAGACCATGGCAAAATTGACTTCGGAGTGCAGCATCATTCCAACCAGTATCAGCTGCCCATCTCCGAAATTCTGAGCAGTATATCTCTGCGGATTGTTTACCCTGGCATAACAGACGTAGTCTAGACTCAGCCAAAGCGCCGTGGAAACATGAGGACCGGTCATTCAGCTTGACAAAGGGCACCAAATGGGCCCGAAACATTGCAGACAGCAATAAATGTCATAAAATAACTTGAGAATATACCACTGGTAAATAAAGATTGAATTGCAAACTACATCGGTGTGCTGTTTCTGAAAAACTCTTTTAAAGCTATAGACTCAGCCAAAGCAATACGATCCGGATCATTATATATCTGACCCAGGGCTAAAAAGAATTCATCCACTGAACGGAGGGGCCGTGCCCCCACCGGCAGCGAAAAGGCCCAGGACTGAGCGTTATCCCTGAGCAGCGATATAATGATCCCCACCCTCCGTTCCTCATCACCAGAGGAATGGGGAAGTAGACGAAAATGGAGTTTGCAAGCCTCTCTAAAACGAACAAAATTCTCCCTACCCCCGGAGAACTTATCCGGAAGCGAGATCTTAGGCTCAGAACAAACTCCATGAACGTAAGCAGAAACGGTCACCTCAAACTGAGAGACAGTTTTCCGGAGATCTTCTACCTCCAGTGAAAGACCCTGCATGCGGTCAATCAAGGTTGAAACCGGATTCATGCTTAAGACGGTTTTGGCGGTTTATAATGTCACGGAAGGTGTACAGGAAACAAGACAACACAAAATAAATATACGACTCACTGGATACAAAACTAAGGAACAAAAGGGAGACCCCTGCATCAGACCTGGCTCTCTCCCTTACTGCTCAGCCTATGCGATAATCCCAATGGTAGATGATCGCATATCCTCGTACCTCGACTGTATAACACCTGAACGCCCTATAATAGTGAGGGGACACGACCACCGGCTCCCTACACTAAATACGGAGGAAGTCAGGGTCACCTGGGATCCAGCAAACAGAAAAACACAAAATGATGCACAACACTTATCTTGTAGAAGAGTGGGAAGTAGGATCAGCATGCACACACACTCCAGGAAGAAATATAAACCGCACACTGATGCAGTATGGGGAGGAATTTAAAGGGATGCAATCAGTCCAACTACATGACAGCTGAGAGAGGCTAACGAGATGAGGAACTGAAAGCAAAACAAAGGAAGCTCACGGAAGAGGTTCTGAAAGGCATCTGTCAGAGCTTCTCAGATGTCTGGTGGTGACAGGGCCTTCACTTGGCAAATGAGATTCAATATAGGTAAATGTACAGTTATGCACCTGAGGGCAAATAATCTGCATTCAGTCACTTGTTGAGTAGTGATGAGCGGCAGGGGCTATATTCAAATTTGCAATATTTCACAAATATTTGGGCAAATATTCGTCATATATTCGCAAATTCAAGATTATTTTCTTGATTGCGAAAAATTGGAAATGTAATATTCGCATAATAAGCGCGAAATACAGGCGTGGGTCACTTTTTCTACATTTTCCAAGCTGCTAGAAGTTTTCTGAGATTGGAGAAAATGGTTGGTAAGGCAGAACATTAAAAATGGCCTTATATGCAGTTAGAGTGCTCCAATATATTTATGATTGCGCTAATCGGCACTAATGATGCGCACATTTTGGCACAATACGTGAAACTTCACATTTTAGCAGGTCTGCATGTATGTCTGGACAGCAGAACCTAACACACTACCTAACACACTGCACTGCACCAGCTACACTATATCAGGATATAACCTACACTGACTATCTGTATTATATATATAAGCTATCTAATTATCTATCTAATGTAGTGTGGAAAGCACAGAGCACAGCAACGACACTGCTGTCTCTCTCAGAACTTTAAAAAAACTGTAGAAAATGGCTGCTGGGGAGGTTCTTATACAGTCAGGTCCATAAATATTGGGACATCAACACAATTCTAACATTTTTGGCTCTATACACCACCACAATGAATTTGAAATGAAACTAACTGCAGACTGTCAGCTTTAATTTGAGGGTATTTACATCCAAATCAGGTGAACGGTGTAGGAATTACAACAGTTTGCATATGTGCCCACTTGTTAAGGGACCAAAAGTAATAGGACAGAATAATAATCATAAATCAAACTTTCACTTTTTAATACTTGGTTGCAAATCCTTCGCAGTCAATTACAGCTTGAAGTCTGGAACGCATAGACATCACCAGACACTGGGTTTCATCCCTGGTGATGCTCTGCCAGGCCTCTACTGCAACTGTCTTCAGTTCCTGCTTGTTCTTGGGACATTTTCTCTTCAGTTTTGTCTGCAGCAAGTGAAATGCATGCTCAATCGGATTCAGGTCAGGTGATTGACTTGCCCATTGCATAACATTACACTTCTTTCACTTAAAAAACTTTTTGGTTGCTTTTGCAGTATGCTTTGGGTCACTGTCTATCTGCACTGTGAAGTGCCGTCCAATGAGTTCTGAAGAATTTGGCTGAATATGAGCAGATAATATTTCCCGAAACACTTCAGAATTCATTCTGCTGCTTTTCTCAGCAGTCACATCATCAATAAATACAAGAGAACCAGTTCCATTGGCAGCTATACATGCCCACACCATGACACTACGACCACCAAGCTTCACTGATGAGGTGGTATGCTTAGGATCATGAGCAGTTTCTTTCCTTCTCCATACTCTTCTCTTCCCATCACTCGGGTACAAGTTGATCTTGGTCTCATCTGTCCATAGGATGTTGTTCCAGAACTGTGAAGGCTTTTTTAGATGTCGTTTGGCAAACTCTAATCTGGCCTTCCTGTTTTTGAGACTCACCAATGGTTTACATCTTGTGGTGAACCCTCTGTATTCACTCTGGTGAAGTCTTCTCTTGATTGTTGACTTTGACAAACATTACACCTACCTCCTGGAGAGTGTTCTTGATCTGGCCAACTGTTGTGAAGGGTGTTTTCTTCACCAGGGAAAGAATTCTTTGGTCATCTACCACAGTTGTTTTCCGTGGTCTTCCAGATCTTTTGGTGTTGCTGAGCTCACTGGTGCGTTCCATATTTTTAAGAATGTTCCAAACAGTTGTTTTGGCCATGCCTAATGTGTTTGCTATCTCATTGATGGGTTTGTTTTGTTTTTTCAGCCTAATGATGGCTTGCTTCGCTGATAGTGACAGCTCTTTGGATCCCATCTTGAGAGTTGATAGCAACAGATTCCAAATGCAAATAGCACACTTGAAATGAACTCTGGACCTTTTATCTGCTCATTGCAATTGGGATAATGAGGGAATAACACACACCTGGCCATGGAACAGCTGAGAAGCCAATTGTCCCATTACTTTTGGTTCCTTAACAAGTGGGAGACACATATGCAAACTGTTGTAATTCCTACACCGTTCACCTGATTTGGATGTAAATACCATCAAATTAAAGCTGACGTTAGTTTCATTTCAAATCCATTGTGGTGGTGTATAAAGCCAAAAATGTTACAATTGTGTTGATGTCCTAATATTTATGGACCTGACTGTATAGTAAGGGGTAGGCAACTTTCCTATTGGTTGCTAGAGATGTTGCTAAGCTCAGACAAAGACATTACAGCCTTCTCATTGGCCCACAAACAAGAAGGGAGGTTACTGATGGAAAAAAAAAATCTTGAATATTTGAAATTACGAATATATATCACTATATTTTAAATATTCGTGAATTCTCGAAGTACCGATATTAGCGATTAATATTTGCAATTTGAATATTCACGCCCAACACTATTGTTGAGAAGGATTATTATTTATGCAACTGCAAAAAAAGAAGTTGCAGTGATAAATCTAGATTGAAACTAATTAACATAGCCAACCACATCTACTTTCCCACAAAAGTTCAGTGGTGTACAAATGCCGAAAAATTGGCACAAGAAAGCCCAAAATTCACAAAGCTCGATTTTGTGACATTTTGAAGCCAACATTCTGGTGTACAGGGTTTGCTAAATATCCCCCTCTGACTTTAAAAATTCTGCTCATGATAAATGCACTCAAAATGTTTAGGCAATAGATTGGCTGGTAAATGGAAGCAGTGCTGCAGTTACAAGCTCCGTCCACTACCAAAATGGATAGAGCTGTGTAGGCCTCACACATTAAAGGGATTTTCTATTAAAGGGGTTGTCTTTCTTCAGCAAATGGCATTTATCATGTAGAGAAAGTTAATACAAGGCACTTACTAATGTATTGTTATTATCTATATTGCTTCTTTACTGGCTGGATTTATTTTTCCATCACATTATACACTGCTCATTTCCATGGTTATGACCACCCTGTAATCCAGCAGTGGTGGCTGTGCTTGCACACTATAGGAAAAAGTGCCAGCCTCTCTGGTGGCCAGGACCATGGGAACACACATAGGACACCACTTTACCTATGCCATGGTAGTTATATACAGTCCTGATCAAAAGTTTAAGACCACTTGAAAAATTGCAAAAAATCATATTTTACATTGTTGGATCTTAACAAGGTTCCAAGTAGAGCTTCAACATGCAACAAGAAGAAATGAGAGTGAGACAAAATATTTTTTGAGCATTCAATTTATTGAAAATAACGATTAAACTGAAACAGGCTGTTTTTCAGCTGATCCAAATTTTAGGACCACATGCCTTTAAAAGGCCAAATCTGTGCACAGATGTGGATTCATTGTCATTTTCTGTCAGTTAGTCACACGTTGTGATGGCAAAGGCAAAAAAACTCTCCCTTTTTGAACGTGGTCGGGTTGTTGAACTGCATAAGCAGGGTCTCTCACAGCGCGCCATCGCTGCTGAGGTGGGACGCAGTAAGACAGTAATTTGGAAATTCTTAAATGATCCTGAGGGTTATGGAACAAAAAAGTCGGAGGATCCAATTGGCTGTCCGTCAAGACACTGGATGATCCTCGACCCAAATTAAGGCCCTTACTGGTGCTGACTGCAGCCCCATAACCATCAGACGGCATCTGAGACTGAAGGGCTTCAAAAACAAAAAACGTCTTCAAAGACCTTGTCTCCTTGAACGCCACAGAACTGCTCGTTTGGACTTTGCAAGAGAGCACCAAACATGGGACATTCAAAGGTGGAAGAAAGTTTTATTCTCTGATGAGAATTTTTTTTACCTTGATAGTCCTGATGGTTTCCAACGTTACTGGCATGACAAACAGATCCCACCTGAGATGTTTTCTATTCGCAACAGTGGAGGGGGCGCCATAATGGTCTGGGGTGCTTTTTCCTTCAGTGGAACAATGGAGCTTCAGGAAGTACAGGGGCGTCAAATGGCTGCTGGCTATGTACAGATGTTGCAGAGAGCATTCCTCATGACTGAGGGCCCTCGTCTGTGTGGTAACAACTGGGTTTTTCAACAGGACAACGCTACAGTACAAAATGCCCGCAGGACAAGTGACTTCTTCCAGGAAAATAACATCACTCTTTTGGCCCATCCTGCGTGTTCCCCTGATCTAAATCCAATTGAGAACCTTTGGGGATGGATGGCAAGGGAAGTTTACAAAAATGGGCAACAGTTCCAGACAGTAGATGGCCTTCGTGCGGCCATCTTCACCACTTGGAGAAATGTTCCCACTCACCTCATGGAAACGCGTGCATCAAGCATGCCGAAACAAATTTTTGAAGTGATATACAATAACGGCGGAGCTACTCACTACTGAGTTCATGTTTGGAAGTTGGATTTCTGTTTTTGGGGGTTTCGTTTTTTTTTTGAGGTGTGGTCCTAAACTTTTAATCAGCCGAAAAACAGCCCGTTTTATTTTCTTAGTTATTTTCATTAAATTGAATGCTCAAATTTTTTTTTGTCTCACTCCCATTTCTTCTTGTTGCATGTTGAAGCTCTACTTGGAACCCTTTTAAGATCCAGCCATGCTAAATATAACTTTTTTGCCATTTTTCAAGTGGTCTTAAACTTTTGATCAGGACTCTACCATGGGTGAATGAGATATATATGAGACAGATAGGTATAAGATAGTGTGTCTTATAAAGTGAAAAATAAGATATATCATATGACAAGTCCCGCACCTTGCGGCGCCGTCTGACGTCAACTATGTCGAGATCACGAGATACGGTTTCCAAGACATGATGTTACGCCCTCCCTGGGAGCACGTAAAGTCAGCTTGGTGCAGTTTACACAGACACCTCCTGTCCACACAGGGAGGCACGGGGAGTGAGAGAGGGTGATCCACGTGACCTCCGGCGTGACTCCACACTCGCTCACAACCCTGACAAGCTAAGAGAGCCTTTTCACTGCCCCAGTGAAACAGAGCTCTGCCAGCCCGGTAGACATGCCACTAGTGTTCATCGAGCACCAAAGTGCTCAAGTAGAACACTTTGCGATGCTTGGGTGTTGCACTCGAGCACAATGGAAGTCAATGGGAGAACCTCAGGCACCCCTTGCTCTGAAGAGGGGAGGGTTTTCAGGATTCTAGTTCGACTTAGGAGTCCCTGCTCTGACTCCATATATAGCCATAGCAATATATGGAGTCAGTGCTTTGGGACATCCCAGTGTATTTACATCTAATTTCTTCAAAGTTTCTGCCAGGATTTAACTCCCAACATTGTACATTAGAGGTAAGGACCTTGTCCACTCAGCTATAAAGCTGAATGCTAAACTGTGTCAGAAAAAAACTCATAGAAGTTTCTAATGTAGTGAGTATTCCTATTCAGCAGAATACTTATCTTATATTTCTGTGTAGGTTAACATGTAGCTGTATAGTGTAGTGGTTAATGTACAAGGTTGGGAGTTCAAATCCCGGCAAAAACATTTTTATATATATATATATATATATATATATATATATACAGTCATGTGAAAAAATTAGGACACCCTTTGAAAGCATGTGGTTTTTTGTAACATTTTTAATAAAAGGTTATTTCATCTCCGTTTCAACAATACAGAGAGATTAAAGTAATCCGACTAAACAAAGAAAACTGAAGAAAAGTCTTTTCAAGATCTTCTGTAAATGTCATTCTACAAAAATGCCTATTCTAACTGAGGAAAAAGATAGGACACCCTTGCCCCTAATAGCGAGTGTTACCTCCTTTGGCTGAAATAACTGCAGTGAGACGGTTCTTGTAGCCATCTACCAGTCTTCGACATCGGTCTGAGGAAATTTTACCCCACTCCTCAATGCAGAACTTTTTCAGCTGTGAGATGTTTGAGGGGTTTCTTGCACGTCCAGCCCTTTTCAAGTCACCCCACAGCATCTCAATGGGATTCAAATCTGGACTTTGACTTGGCCATTCCAGGACTCTCCATTTCTTCTTTTTCAGCCAATCTTTGGTTGATTTACTAGTATGTTTTGGGTCATTGTCATGTTGCATGGTCCAGTTCCGCTTCAGCTTTAATTTTCTAACTGATGGTCTCACATGTTCTTCAAGCACCTTCTGATACACAGTAGAATTCATCGTGGATTCTATGATGGTGAGCTGACCAGGTCCTGCTGCAGCAAAGCAGCCCCAAACCATGACACTTCCACCTCCATGCTTCACAGTTGGTATGAGGTTCTTTTCTTGGAATGCTGTGTTTGGTTTACGCCAAACATGTCCTCTGCTGTTGTGTCCAAATAATTCAATTTTGGACTCATCTGTCCAAAGAACATTATTCCAGAAGTCCTGGTCTTTGTCAACTTTATCTCTGGCAAATGTCAGTCTGGCCTCGATGTTTCTCTTGGAAAGCAAAGGTTTCCTCCTTGCACACCTCCCATGCAAGTTAAACTTGTACAGTCTCTTTCTGATTGTAGAGGCATGTACTTCTACATCAACAGTAGCCAGAGCCTGCTGTAGTTATCGAGATGACACTTTAGGGTTTTTGGAGACCTCTTTTAGCATCTTGCGGTCTGCTCTTGGGGTAAACTTGCTGGGGCGACCAGTCCTGGGCATGTTGGCAGTTGTTTTGAAAGCCCTCCACTTGTAGACTATCTTCCGGACAGTGGAATGGCTGATTTCAAAATCTTTTGAGATCTTTTTAAATCCCTTCCCAGACTCATAGGCTGCTACAATCTTTTTTCTGAAGTCCTCTGACAGCTCTTTTGCTCTCACCATGGTGCTCACTCTCACTTCAACAGTCAGGAGCACACCAAACTAAATGTCTGATGTTTAAATAGGGCAAGCCTCATTCAACATGCAGAGTAACAATCTACTAATTATGTGCACCTGGTGTGATATACCTGTGTGAAATCTGAGCCAATTTAAGAGGGAATACATGTGAGGGTGTCCTATCTTTTTCCTCAGTTAGAATAGGCATTTTTGTAGAATGACATTTACAGAAGATCTTGAAAAGACTTTTCTTCAGTTTTCTTTGTTTAGTTGGATTACTTTAATCTCTCTGTATTGTTGAAACGGAGATGAAATAACCTTTTATTAAAAATGTTACAAAAAACCACATGCTTTCAAAGGGTGTCCTAATTTTTTCACATGACTGTATATATATGTTTTTAGCCATAATATATGTACATATATTATTATATATTTAGAATATATAATATATTGCAATGTATGTAAATGTATTATGGCTGAAAACATCAGTAGTAGTTTCCCACATATTATGCATTCACATATATCAGAAATATGATTTTATCTATCTATCTATACTGTGTATATATATATATATATATATATATATATATATATATTTAGTAATTATACATTTATTTTGTGCCATATATTTTTTACAATTACTAAAAAATTTTTTAATATAATCTCTATTTCTGCCAGGATTTGAACTCCCAACCTTCTACATTAGAGGAAAGGATGTTAACCAAAACCACTACACCATAGAGCTACATATTATCCTGCACAGAAATATAAAATAAGTCTTCTGCTGAATAGGAATACTCATTACATCAGAAACTTCTATGAGCTTTCTTTGACACAGTTTAGCATTCAGCTTTATAGCTGAGTGGAAAAGGTCCTTCCCTCTAATGTACAAGATTGAGAGTTAAAATGCTTTCTGAAATAGAGCTTAAATTTATATATGTTTTAGTAATTGTAAAAAATATATGACACAAAATAAATGTGTAATCAAAAAAAAAAATATATATATATATATAATACCACGAATATTGCAGCAGCACAGTCAGACCACGTGCACTGGGTGCAATTCCTCACAGAGGTAGGCTTCTCCTCCACGATATGTACTCAACGAATGACGAGGCAGCACTTCCAGCTTTTGGTGACAGGGTGACAACCCCAAAACTTTATTCCCAGCAACGTTTCGGCCTACTCAATGAGGCCTTTGTCAAGCTATACAACAGTGCTTACTATTGGGTATATATACCCACAATTCATTACAGACTCAGTGCAATCAGTGAAAACACATGTTAACAATAGGGTCACATGATCATCAAACACCACATCATCACATGACATTCTGTGTATACTACAAATTAGTGTCAAAACAATAATTCCCTTATACATGATCTATAAAACAAATCGACAGTGTGCATCGTACAGTCTATATACCATTCATTTATACATAACAATTTAGTATGCACAGACAGTGTCCCTTAGGTACAACACCTAATTATATAAGTGTAATGCAAACGTGCTCTGTACATTAAGGGTTAAAATTCCTTGTTCATGATGCAGCTGCATCATATTAGACTTTAAAAACTGATGAAACTCACCGCCCATGGACCCGCCGAGTCAGCCAGCGCTGGCGTCCCCCCATCTGCCATGCGCATGTGCCGGGCCAGACGTCTCTCACCCACCTCCCCACGCAGCCGCGTCACCACGCACGCTCCCTGGAACGCACCGTCACCCACTGGAGCGCACCGCAGGCGCTGCGGCGGTGGGAGGAGGGAAAGGAAAGGGACAGCTGACTAACAGTGATAATGTGCATGGTTGTGAACTCTCCCTTCACAGTGTTGGTTTACATGTGAAGAGCGACTTCACGCCACAGATAAAATGTCCAGCTATAGACACGTACATCAATGCAGTGAGGACTGACATTGAAGGGTTAAAAGGTTCTTTGCAAACCAGTGGCCTTAGACATCCAAATATGACGTCTGCAGAAATACAGGCCTTGGGTGAACTATGCAACAACGGGTCCCTTACAGTGAAGCCCGCTGATAAGGGGGGAGCCCTTGTTGTAATGGACACCAAATGGTACATCTCTGAGATTCAGAGACAGCTGGGGGACGTCTTAGTATATAGACGGCTGAATCATGACCCCAAATTTGAGGTGATAACAATCATCACCAGGGTATTAGACAGAGCTAAGATGGGAGGTCTGATTGATGAGTCTCTGTACAACTTTTTACTGGTTACACACCCTAAGACACCATTGATGTACGTGTTACCGAAAATTCATAAGAGCATAGAGAACCCCCCGGGGAGACCCATTGTCTCCGGGAGGGAGTCTGTGTTCTCGAATTTGGCGATTTTTTTTAGATAAGATCCTCCGGCAGTTTGCTATTTCAGCTAAATCGTATATACGAGACACAGGCGATTTTTTGGATAAAATTGCATGTGTGGAAGTGACGTCGATGACTATACTAGCATCTTTTGGTAGTCAGCCTCTACACCTCTATCAATCATGATAGGGGTGTGGAGGCAGTTAGAAGGTGTCTGGTTTCAACGCAGTACACTGATGAATGCAAGGAGTTCAAAATTGACCTGCTCGGTGTAGTGCTCAGATACAACTATTTTGCTTTCCAAAATGGCTACTACCTTCAATTGCGTGGAACCGCAATGGGGTCGAATATGGCGGCAACTTATGCCAACATTTTTATGTCGGGCCTGGAGGCTGAGCACGTCTATGTGTCCCACCACTTCAGCCATGTGCTGGGGTGGTGGAGATATATAGATGACGTTTTCGTCATCTGGGACGGCACTGAGAATGAGTTGGCTAAGTTCCATGAATTTTTGAATACAATGGACCCCGAGATCCAATTCACTCTGACACACTCCACCGAGCAGGTCCTATTTTTGGACACTATGGTTAGGAAGCAGGATACCGGACTGGTGACTGACTTGTTCACTAAACCGACAGACTGCAATAAACTATTGAGGTTTGAGAGCTGTCACCCGCGGTCCATGGTGAAATCATTACCACGGAGTCAGTTTCTCCGAATACAACGGATTGTAAAAGATCCACAATTACGGAGTAAGAGATTATCAGAGATGGCTGAAAAATTCACAAATAGAGGGTACCCCAAAAAATTAGTCCAGAGACATTTGGACGACCTGGAACCTAAGGGCCCCAAGAGAGTTAACAATCAAGTTAGAATACCGTTTATCTCTACCTACACTGAGGGTAGTTATCAGATAGCAGGTGTCATCAAGAAACATTGGCCTATACTGAATAGTAACTTTGGCAATGTGAGAGAATTTGCTGTACCTCCGTTGGGGAAACCACCTGTGACGTGAAGACGAGAATGAACTACCATAGGTATTCCATCCGCCAAAAACGGAGGGACCTCCCTGTGCCTAAGCATTTTGTTGAAGCTGGGCACAGAGAAAAGGACCTTAAGTTCAGGGTGATAGATCACATTCCTCCACTTAAAAGGGGAGGCAATAGGGAGAGAATGTTGAAACAGCGTGAGATTATGTGGATACACAAGTTACGTTCACTTAAGCCTGACGGCCTTAATGCAGAATGTAGATGGGAATTATGTGGACAGAGAATGTGTCATTTGTTCACCAAACGTGGGGGGCTGTTAATCGTCTTGTCTTGTGGGGAGGATATACAACAGTGCTATTTGGAACCTATTGTATGTTCAGTATTTTTTACACTTTTTCGGATTTTTTTTTTCAGATAATTTTGGGACGAACTTAATGACCCTTTGTCTAACATTTGGATGGTGCCGCGTGTGGACCCCCTGAGTACACCAGCAAAGCAGTGACCATTGTATGATGAACTGGCTGATGCGACGGGTGTGCTTTTGGACGAGTCACATAGTGCATATTATGACATTTGACCTGATTTGCACCAACAAGAAGATGGTATTGGGTGCCATGGCTTTGGCCTCGAACCTTTATGCCAGATGGCATTGTTTTACATACCACGCTTTAAGTGCATGTAGATGGGAAGGGTTTGTCCCATTGAAGCAGCACCTGTGTTTCCCTCTTGGTGTGGGGGGTAGCCTAAAGGGGGCGCCACTGGTATGTCCGGTTGTGTAACCTGACGCGGGATGTCGCCGTCACTTGGCTCCCTCACACACCAAGATGAGGGTTGGCATGACTGTTGTGCACGATGTGGCTGTCTTGATGCCCCCGCCGCGAGCCACACTGGGATATGTACCCTGTGTTACCATGGCCACTGGCACGCCCCCTTGACGCTGTGCGAGTGCGGCCGTGTCACGTGTCCTTTCCCTCCTCCCACCGCCGCAGCGCCTGCGGTGCGCTCCAGTGGGTGATGGTGCGTTCCAGGGAGCGTGCGTGGTGGGGAGGTGGGTGAGAGACGTCTGGCCCGGCACATGCGCATGGCAGATGGGGGGACGCCAGCGCTGGCTGACTCGGCGGGTCCATGGGCGGTGAGTTCTATCAGTTTTTAAAGTCTAATATGATGCAGCTGCATCATGAACAAGGAATTTTAACCCTTAATGTACAGAGCACGTTTGCATTACACTTATATAATTGGGTGTTGTACCTAATGGACACTGTCTGTGCATACTAAATTGTTATGTATAAATGAATGGTATATAGACTGTACGATGCACACTGTCGATTTGTTTTATAGATAAGGGAATTATTGTTTTGACACTAATTTGTAGTATACACAGAATGTCATGTGATGATGTGGTGTTTGATGATCATGTGACCCTATTGTTAACATGTGTTTTCACTGATTGCACTGAGTCATTAATGAATTGTGGGTATATATACCCAATAGTAAGCACTGTTGTATAGCTTGACAAAGGCCTCATTGAGTAGGCCGAAACGTTGCTGGGAATAAAGTTTTGGGGTCGTCACCCTGTCACCAAAAGCTGGAAGTGCTGCCTCGTCATTCATTGAGTATATATATATACACTCACCTAAAGAATTATTAGGAACACCTGTTCTATTTCTCATTAATGCGATTATCTAGTCAACCAATCACATGGCAGTTGTTTCAATGCATGTAGGGTTGTGGTCCTGGTCAAGACAATCTCTTGAACTCCAAACTGAATGTCAGAATGGGAAAGAAAGGTGATTTAAGCAATTTTGAGCTTGGCATGGTTGTTGGTGCCAGACGGGCCGGTCTGAGTATTTCATAATTTGCTCAATTACTGTGATTTTCACGCACAACCATTTCTAGGGTTTGCAAAGAATGGTGTGAAAAGGGAAAAACATCCGGTATGCGGCAGTCCTGTGGGCGAAAATGCCTTGTTGATGCTAAAGGTCAGAGGAGAATGGGCCGACTGATTCAAGCTGATAGAAGAGCAACGTTGACTGAAATAACCACTCGTTACAACCGAGGTATGCAGCAAAGCATTTGTGAAGCCACAACACGCACAACCTTGAGGCGGATGGGCTACAACAGCAGAAGACCTCACCGGGTACCACTCATCTCCACTACAAATAGGAAAAAGAGGCTACAATTTGCACGAGCTCACCAAAATTGGACTGTTGAAGACTGGAAAAATGTTGCCTGGTCTGATGAGTCTCGATTTCTGTTTAGACATTCAAATGGTAGAGTCCGAATTTGGCCTAAACAGAATGACAACATGTATCCATCATGCCTTGTTACCACTGTGCAGGCTGGTGGTGGTGGTGTAATGGTGTGGGGGATGTTTTCTGGGCACACTTTAGGCCCCTTAGTGCCAATTGGCCATCGTTTAAATGCCACGGGCTACCTGAGCATTGTTTCTGACCATGTCCATCCCTTCATGACCACCATGTACCCATCCTCTGATGGCTACTTCCAGCAGGATAATGCACCATGTCACAAAGCTCGAATCATTTCAAATTGGTTTCTTGAACATGACAATGAGTTCACTGTACCAAAATGGCCCCCACAGTCACCAGATCTCAACCCAATAGAGCATCTTTGGGATGTGGTTGAACGGGAGCTTCGTGCCCTGGATGTGCATCCCTCAAATCTCCATCAACTGCAAGATGCTATCCTATCAATATGGGCCAACATTTCTAAAGAATGCTATCAGCACCTTGTTGAATCAATGCCTCGTAGAATTAAGGCAGTTCTGAAGGCAAAAGGGGGTCCAACACCGTATTAGTATGGTGTTCCTAATAATTCTTTAGGTGAGTGTATATATATATATATATATATATATATATATGAGGAAATACAAAGAAGCCAGCAGCACTCCAGTAAGGTCAAGGAATAAGCGTGGTTTATTCACCCAGTGTCAAATAGCGATGTTTCAATCGCTTGTTGCGGTCTTTCTCAAGCTATGTGCACATATGTTACAACAGCAGTATATAAAGGTGTGTCAATTCATTGTATAAAATATCCAGTTAACTTAAAAACAATAAAAATTCATAAAAGCTATGTTTAAATAAATACAAGCTCATCCATATCAATATGAGATTACATGTGGTAGAAATAAAGTGACAGTGCCTCGTGAAGAAATACATGATACATAACAAAAATACATGATCAAATATGATTGATAATAAAAAATTACAGGTGTTCCCAATACATAGTCTTTGAAGGAGGAGAAAATAATAGCGTTGCGGCACTCACCAGGATAAAAATCAGTAACCTTTATTGTGGCTTCCTTAGAAGAAGATACATGTGGGTCCAGGGGCGGATACACTGTTGCAGGCGGCGACGGCCGTTTCGCGCGTAGGGTCGCGCTTCCTCAGGCCGCTCAATACGTCATGACGCAAGTGCGTTTTATATAGAGGCGGACAGGGCACGGCCGACGCCGTCATCCACAGCTGTTCGCCCCTGAGAATGATGACATATAAAAACAAGCGCACAGCAGTGACGTTAAGGTACAATCGAAATAGCAACACAAATATACAATTGAATATATTCATCTGCATACACCCCCGCACCATGGGAGATGTATGCAGAGGCCAGGATATATAGAGGAGACATATATTAAGACGATATACATTAGATCCCTATATTCAAGGGGTGACAGCGCACGATAGTGGTATAGTTGAAAACGCATATGCATCCATACATTATGTGGATAGAGGGATCGAATATTGCATAGAAAGCACGGAGATACATAATGGAGTTAATAAAAGGTGAATACAAATATAAAGAAAGTTATAAAAATAAAAGCCGACATATAACTAAGCATGAAGGAACAAAAACATATGAATGCAGATGCCAATTCATAGAGCAAGTTGTTACTTACAGAAAGACAGACATGTCATTTCTGTCATTCATGCCTGCTGGACCCATTGCACCTGTCTGAATAATCCACCTTGCCTCCCTCTGCAGTAGTAGGCGATGCCGGTCCCCTCCCCGAGGGATAGGACGGACATGTTCCACCCCCGCAAAGGAAAGGCAACGCGGGTGAGCATCATGGGCGACACGAATGTGGTCAATGAGGCGAGGGCTGCCTCTCCCTGATCTAATGGAACCAACATGCTCACGTATACGTTCGAAAAGGGGACGTATGGTTTTACCCACGTAGAAACGCCCACACGGGCAGAAAATCACGTAAACAACATAAGGGGTACGGCAATTAATGAATTCTCGCACTGTATGTGTAATACCTCCAAAAAATAAATGCTTGCTGCATGTATTGAGTGCACAGAACGAGCAGTGACCGCATTTAAAGTTGCCCTTGGGCTTACCTAGCCACATCTCGTCCTTCGGTGTAGAAAACACACTACTGACGAGTTTATCTTTTAATGTAGGGCATCTCTTAAATGCAATCAGAGGTTTCTCGTCTGTTACACTATCAAGGGAGGAATCTCCTTTTAGTAGGTCCCAATTCTGATTGATCACTTGCTTGACCATGTCTGCCGCAGCACTGTATTGAAAAGAAAATGCAAAACGTGATGGTGCGGAACTAAATGTTCTCTCCCTAAGCAGGGAGACACGATCCAATTTAGCCGCCTTACGCATGGCTGCTGAAACACCATTCGACGGGTAACCCCTATCCAGGAGTCTTTTACGGAGCTCCAATGCCTGTCTAAAAAAGCTTTCATCTGTGTCATTAATCCTACGTAGCCGAATAAATTGACCGTAGGGAACAGCGCGCTTAACCGAGGCTGGATGAAAGCTGGTCTGGTGGAGGAGGGAGTTGGTGGCAGTGGATTTTCGATGGCCACTGGTATGTATAGTGCCATCTCTAACTATAACCTGTACATCCAGAAAATCCAAGGATTCACCTCCAAATTTGGCGGTGAACCTCATGTTCATCTGGTTATGTGTATTTAAATATTCTACAAAGGCCCAACACAGCTCCTCACTCCCCCGCCAGACCAGAAAAATGTCATCCACGTACCTCAGGAGAAGATGGATATGGCGTAGATAGGGGTTGTCCGTCGAAAAGATGTATGTCTCTTCAAATACCGCCAGGTACAGGTTTGCAAATGTGCACGAGACAGAAGTGCCCATCGCAGTACCTAGTACCTGGCGGTACCAGAGACCATCAAATTGAAAAACGTTATTGCTAAGGACTAAGTCCAAAGCCTCATGAACAAAGTCTATGAACATAACACTTTTATCAGTTTTATGTAGGACAGTGTTGATCGCCTGGAGGCCCAGATCGTGTGGAATGCGAGTGTATAAACTCTCGACATCGAGAGAGACAAGGTGAAAGTCTTCCTGCCACTCAAGATGATTGAGCGCACGGAGAAAATCACCTGTGTCTTTCAAGTAAGTAGGGGTGCTACTTAACAGAGGCCTCAAGAGCCAGTCCACATAACTGGAGAGGGGTTCCATCACTGAACCGATCCCCGCAATGATGGGACGGCCAGGGGGTCGGGTCAGTGATTTATGAACCTTCGGTAAAAAATACCATGTTGGTATCTTCTTCTAAGGAAGCCACAATAAAGGTTACTGATTTTTATCCTGGTGAGTGCCGCAACGCTATTATTTTCTCCTCCTTCAAAGACTTACTTTTACTTGATGTCACTTTTTGTTGCTGAGCACCGCTCATTGGACTCTTTACACCGCATGCAATTTGCCGACAGCGGCGATATTTGTGGGGGCAGTGCCGCCATATTTTCTCTTTTCTCCCTTGCCTGACTTCCCAATACATAGTGTTAATTAAAAACGTACAAAGCCAGCTGGTAAACTGCGCAAGCCAAGCATAGCGGTCTCAAGAGCGTCCACATTCAGTAACTGCGCACGCGCGAGATCAATAGATCTCGCGGTAAGTCCGGCGCAAAGGAGCTCAATGAAAACCTCATCAAAGATGGCCAAATCTGAGAATACCCACATGTGCGCATGCCCGAGCAATAGTAGCCACCCAACACAAGGTCATGTGATCATTGTCACATGATCCGGATCAAAACAGGTAAACAAAATCATAGAGATATACAGGATCACAGCGACTGGCAGCGTATCAACCTGCATCAACAGTCAGTGGTTCCCTGATAGTAGGTGGTGGAGACGCCGCCATGGATGCCCAGAGCCAAGCGTTCCACCAACCTACTTAACGCTGTACAGACCCACTATATAACTGGTATTGAACGCAGGATGAAAAATGTCTCACAGTCAAGACCGACCGGGTCAGCAGTCAAGTCATTACTGTTATAGGGAAGCAACGGCGTTGGCACGGGTCACCGTGTCAAACCGTCAATGCACCTAAAAAGACCTTAAAGAGGACCTTTCACCAGAAAAAAAACTTCTAAACTAACTACACAGACATGTAGAGCAGCGCCCAGGGACCCCCCTGCACTTACTGTTATACCTGGGCGCCGCTCCGTTCTCCCGTTATTGCCTCCGGTATCTTTACAGTTAGGCTCCACCCAGGGGAACCTGCCGGCGCCTCCTTCTCCCATGCTGCAGCGCTGGCCAATCACAGCGCTCAGCTCATAGCCTGAGAGGCTTTTTTCTCTCTCAGGCTATGAGCTGAGCGCTGCGATTGGCCAGCGCTACAGCATGGGAGAAGGAGGCGCCGGCAGGTTCCCCTGGGTGGAGCCTAACTGTAAAGATACCGGAGGCAATAACGGGAGAACGGAGCGGCGCCCAGGTATAACAGTAAGTGCAGGGGGGTCCCTGGGCACCGCTCTACATGTCTGTGTAGTTAGTTTAGAAGTTTTTTACTGGTGAAAGGTCCTCTTTAAGTGAATCCAAACGTATACACAATATAAATTAAAACCAGACATGGTGTAACCCCTAGGCAAAGGGGAAACAACATCTCAGTGTTTCCAAGCAATACAAATAATTAAGTGTACAGGTGGACCAAAAATTTCAATATGTAGCATGACACATGTATGGCACTATATAAACATGGCCCTCCTAAAGACGTTAGCAAAATATCAGAAAAACGGAATGTGGATAGCTGAAATAAGGCCGCGATGCTCGTATCTTCACACAGGATGCCAACTGGAGTTGCAATTCGTAGCTGAATCTAAAAATAATTTGATGAGAGAAAAAAAAAAGGAGTGTTACTCATTGTACAATCTACTTATATTTAAGCTTAGTTGTATTATACACATGTCCAAAAGGACTACACCAGGGGACGAGAACAACACGGTACACGGACGTTAAAACATGTTTAAACCAGCATAGATATTCGATTAGGAAGCAAAAAATGGATTTGCCAGTCTCCAAGCATTTTAAGGAGGCAGGTCACTCTAAAAAAGATTTGAGGTTTGGTATATTGGAGCAGGTAATGATGGGCAGACGTGGTGGTGACAGGAAGGCTCTCCTTAAAAAGCGAGAATTATTTTGGATATTCACTTTGAAGACCCTTAAACCAAATGGTCTGAACTAATTCACCCTATAGTCAACATTCAGACGATTTGGTTTAAGGGTCTTCAAAGTGAATATCCAAAATAATTCTCGCTTTTTAAGGAGAGCCTTCCTGTCACCACCACGTCTGCCCATCTGTACCTGCTCCAATATACAAAACCTCAAATCTTTTTCAGAGTGACCTGCCTCCTTAAAATGCTTGGAGACTGGCAAATAAATTTTTTGCTTCCTAATGGAATATCTATGCTGGTTTAAACGTGTTTTAACGTCCCACGTGGTCTCCCCAACATACCACGCCTCACATGGAAATGACAGTAGGTAGACCACGTGGGACGAATCGCACGTCAAATATTGAGCAATCTTAATCATTTTATTTGTCACAGGATTGCGGAAGGAGTCCCCCTTAAGCATGAGACAGCAATACACACAGTGGTAGCATGGATAACAACCATTTCGTGTTGAGCCACATAGTGACCTCACAGTGGTCCTGCTGCTGCCCACATCAGACTTGACTAATCTATCACCCAAGTTCAGCCCCCTACGATAAGAAAAAAGTGGGGGTGTCCAAAATTCTTCAATCTGGGGAAAACTGTTACCAATGATCTTCCAATGTTTTCTGATGACAGACGCAATTTGCGGACTGTCAGCAGAATACTGTGAAATAAAAGGAATGCGTGGGGCTATTGTGGTATCATTGCAGGGAGATTGCGCCTGGTTAGTATAAACTCGCAACCTACTCTCTGCAATGAGTTTCTTGGGGTACCCTCGAGCTGCAAATTTTGTACTCATTTCCATAAACCATACATTCCTAGTGGATTTATCCCTCACAATCCTCTTAACACGGAGGAATTGGCTATAAGGTAACGACTGAATCATGGAACGTGGGTGGTGACTGTCAAAACGTAACAAAGTGTTCTTATCAGTATTTTTCATATACAAAGTGGTTAGGCCCTGGCCATTGACCTGAACTTCTGTATCCAGGAATTGTAGTTTCTGAGTCGAATGGACAACAGTAAACTTCACAGTGGGATCGATTTAATTGAGATATGCGTGGAACGCGAGGAGGCCCAACGTGTCGCCCGTCCACACCAAGATGTCGTCAACATAGCGCCACCACCCCAGAACATGTCTGAAGTGGTGGCTGCCATAGACGAACGACTCCTCAAGGTGGGACATGTAGATGTTGGCATAGGTGGGTGCCACGTTGGACCCTATTGCAGTCCCACGCAACTGTACAAATAAATCGTCTTGGAATAAAAAATAATTCTTAGTCAACACAAACTTCAAAGTTGACAAGTCTCAGTGTAATCAGATTGCATCAGACAACTTTGTATGGCCTGAAGGCCCAACTCATGGTCAATCGACGTGTACAAGCTGCACACATCGAATGATACCATGGTGGCCCCCACAGGCACGCAAAGGTCGTAAATTTTTGAAAAAAATCCCCAGTATCCTTAATGTAAGATTTGGAGGAGATAGCATACTTGCGTAAAAGCTTATCTAGAAAAATAGCCACATTGCAAAATAAGGAGCCCCTCCCCGACACAATGGGTCTCCAACCTCTTGTGAATCTTGGGTAGGGTGTACAGTATAGGCGTACAAGGTTTGTCACAATATAGATATGTGAAAAGTTTAGCATCGTTGATACCAGCCTCCAACGCCTGGTTCAAAATATCACGTAATTCCCGTAAAAGACCAAATTTGGGATCTTGTGTGACTCTCCTGTACACCTGTGTATCATTCAATTGACTATGGATCTCCTGTATGTAGTCCCTGGTGTCCATGACCACAACCCCACCACCCTTGCCCGCAGACTTGATGGTGAGGCTGTGGTCGGAGGCCAGGGAATCCAGCGCAGTGATCTCATTCGATGTAATATTGCCATGTCTCAAACAATTGTTATCAGAATCCTGCTTAAATGTATAAATATCTCTCCTCACAGCCAAAAAGAAAGTATCAACTGCTGGGTGATCTATCACAGGATTAAAGTTGCTTTTCAGATACAGCCCCATGTTGCATAGAGACAATTCAGATTGCCTTTCATCATTCATTGTTCCCACCTGGTGTTGTGTGGAAAACCAAATCTTTAACTTGATAGTCCGCAAAAATCTGTGCAGATCTAATTCAATATTAAACCAGTCTGTTTTGGAGACTGGGCAAAAAGAAAGCCCCTTATCCAGAACAGACCATTGTGGATCATTCAATGTAATGGAAGAAATATTTACCACTGTTTCCTCTTTTTGTTTACTACTTTCTGGCGTTGAGGTCTCTGGATTTTGGTCTTTTCTTCTCCACTTATGATGATGTTTGCCAACCCGCCTGGTTCTAATTGATCGGGACTGAGTCCTAAAAAAGTCGCAGTCGATGTACCCTGTGAGGCATCATCCCGTCCATGGTTCATATTCTCATAAGTCCGATTCCATGGTCCCTTTTTATCGGGTGGGTTCATGTATCTCTTGTTGCCACCTCTAAGGTTCTTTTTGGGATCCCGTTGTCACATGTAGATGTATCCCCGTGAATAATCCCCCATGTCACAAATCCATTTATGTATTTTCTTGTCTTGTAACTCGGATTTCAGTTTCTCAAAATGTGGGGTGCATGAGGTTAAATACGCAGCAAAATCATCAACAGACAGCAATTCCTGTTATAAATCTGTATTTTTACGAATATTTTCCTGCACCACAATCATTTCTTTTTGTACAAACTCCACGTTGAGGAGAATCATATCAAAAGCAAATTTGTTGCATATTTGAGTAAACCTGGTGCAGAATTCAGCATTATGTGGTATCCTGTGTGTTTGGTGATATTTGCAGAGAGTGGGTATATGCAGCTCCAGCTTCTGATATATAATGCATAATATGTGGGAAACGACTTTTTTTTTTGCCATAATATATTTACATATTTATAAGAGGGCAGTAGTAAAATATAACCTTTAATATGATACCTTAAAAATAAAGGTCCACAATCCTGTTCATAGACACCACTACTAAATGGACCAGTACCACCAGCAATCCCTACCATAAAGGTGTGTTAATGCCTAAAAAGGGAGTATATTAACATAGAGAGGCGTACACTTCTTACCAAATAGTCTATGCAGATAGGGGCTTGCTTGAAAGTGGCACCCATTCAGGTTGTTCTCATCCCCAAAGATGGGCAGCTGCTGTATTCCACCAACCAGAACCGCACTGATGTATCGCCGTCCAGAAAACAAAGTACGCCACATGCAATAGTGGACGCCATTTTCTGGTGTGAACCTTTGCCACAGTACCCCCCCATCCTACAAGGAGTAATAGATCCGGAGGTGCCACCATACATCATCCGGGACGGCCACATTGGGGACAAACCAGTCCATATAGATGTAGTACTAGCCCCGTGTCCCCTGATGATTCTGGGGCTATAAAATAGATGAAACACGTAGGGACACATATATCTTTACATATCTACTTGAGCACTTTATATATAGGTTTCATTGCACCCTTCATCATTAGTGGTAGAATCTACCCTGTGTCTGGTGTTGGTTGTTTTTTCTGCTACATTGTATACATATATACACGGACCAGACGGCGATACATCAGTGCGGTTCTGGTTGGTGGAATACAGCAGCTGCCCATCTTTGGGGATGAGAACAACCTGAATGGATGCCACTTTCAAGCAAGCCCCTACCTGCGTAGACTATCTAGTAAGAAGTGTACACCTCTCTATGTTAATATACTCCCTTTAAGCATTAACACACCTTTATGGTAGGGATTGCTGGTGGTACTGGTCCATTTAGTAGTGGTGTCTATAAACAGGATTGTGGGCCTTTATTTTTAAGGTATCATATTAAAGGTTATATTTTACTACTGCCCTCTTATAAATTTGTTTTGCACTATGCGGTAGTCTGCTTAGATTGTATTGATCCGTAAAGTAGAACAGCTCTAGGCTGTATGTTTATTGATTTAGATAATATATTTACATATATTATAATATATTACAGTATATATTCTAAATATATAATAACATATGTAAATATATTATGGCTAAAAACTTAAATATATATATATAAATGTTTTTGCTGGGATTCAAACTCCCAACCTTGTACATTACAGACAAGGATGTTAACCACTAAACTATACAGCTACATGTGAACCTGCACAGAAATATAAAATGTCTTCTGCTGAATAGCAATACTCATTACATCAGAAACTTTTATGAGGTTTTTCTGACACAGTTTAATGTTCAGCTTTATAGCTGAGTGGATAAGGTCCTTGCATCTAATGTACAAGGGCTTGGGAGTTCAAATCCTAGCAGAAACTTTTCAGCAATAGATGCTAAATTACATTTAAATACACTGTCTCAAGCACAAGCGGTGTTTGGTCGAGCATGCTCGATCAACACATACTGCCACCGGTTCCTCGTTAGATATAAGACCGGTCCACTAACTGGATTATATAGAGTGGGCAACCAACCCACAGTAGTGTATAACTAGGCCGAAACACGGACGTGGGGACTTGTGATTGAGAGAGCAAGATTAAATTATATTTTTAATTGCCTCAAGCGCGCACTAGACAATACACAGAGAATATATACAGTGCTGGGATGTGCAAATACAGGTGGTATGATACAAACAGAATTAAACAGAGCAAAAGTCAGTTACTAGGTGGATGAGTAGTCCTTTGGGTTATGATGAATTCTGGGTTGCTGTAATCCTTGGCTGTAGTAACATAGGGCAGTGATGTCAGCAATTTTTTCATGGTCCCTCCAAACACATTACACGATGTGGCCCCCTTCAGAGAAAGACCTGGCCTCTGGCCTGTATGGGCTTTTTCACCTGTAGTCAGTCACTCCCCACCCTCCCTTGCCCCGGTGGAGACAAAACATGGCGCTGTTATTAGGTTCCAAACTACGACCGGGGCATGTCCGTCTTGGCCCCAAGGTCGCAGATATGTAACTGGTTTATGCCTGTGATGCACGGGCAATTCATAATTCCTTATGAACCCCTGTTTCCATGATGTCTGAGGGATTTTTTGTTCTGTGACCAACTCAGTCCCCCCCTCCCCTTCCCCCACCGGCATTCATCCTGCCAGAGATGTTTGAGTTGCCATTGTGGCTGCGTGAGGTGTGAACTGCAAACATGTGGCCTGCTTTGAAGCCAGGCCCCCTGTGGAGTCTGCTCCCTCTGCTAGCTGACAGCAAATGGCTGAAATTAGATTATAACTCCACATTCCTCACATATAAGATAGATATAATATAGATATTACATGGAAAATAGATATGAACTAGATTTACACTACTCACAAAAAGTTTGGGATATTTGGCTTGTGTGTGAAATTTCAGGATGCACTCTAACCTTTACATGTGACCTTCTTGTGACCTCTAAACTTTTGAATGCACATGTACAACTGTTCAATGTTTCAGTACTTTTTGCACAACTTGCTGTTCTCTAACAAGGAGCTTAACAGCAAAATTCACAACAGGTGTTTGAACCATGAATTGCCCAATACATTTCCTGGTTCAGTTAGAATTGGAATTTAAACATTTCTCGTCATCATGCTGTTCATATTTTGACATCATGAGACCAAGACAACAGTACCTTGTCATTGTGAGGCTTCAAACTGAATGTTCTCAGACGGAAGTGACAACTGAGCTTAGAGTGCCAGAGAGTCATCAGCAGGTTGCAAAAGAGATACAGTAAGACTGGAAGAGTCACAGAAAGGCATAGAAGTATACTTCCTTTGGCCACATCCCACACTGATGACCGCTTTATTGTGAACAATGCCCTGCAGAACCAGATGATGAAAGCCACACAACTCCAGGCACAAAGGAGGTGAGAGGCACCAAAGTGTGACATCAGACCATTCAAAACCATTTACATCAGCATGGTCTGCATGCTAAACGACCTGCTAGGGTTCCTGACCACAGGCATCATCATTTTGCATGGGCCAGGGAGCATATACGCTGAAAGTTGATTCACGCTGAGCAGAAATGATGGCCACAAACGATGTTGGAGACGTCAAAGAGAGTGCTACGCATCAGCCACTGTTCTCACCGGATGAGCCTTTGGTGGTGGTGGTGTTACAGTGTGGGCAGGTGTGTCTACTCAATACAGAACTGGCCTACACTTTGTGAATGGTACTGTCACGGACGTTCCCGCAACAGGTGGCAGGAGATTGGTGAGACTGGCAACATGTGGTTTGATCTGACAGGTTTTCCTTGTGGATCAATTGGCGTCTGTGTTGTTTCTGGTGATGGCCACGCCCCTTGCCTCAGGTGTTGCTAATGTGGTCATTTACCCTTCCTTATTTATAGTTTCTTCTCCCACTATGTTGTGCGGTTTATAGCTTCAGTTTGAGTTGTGGATAGCTGGTGTGTGGATCTCGGCTGAGTTCCTGGTGCTTCCATTGCTCCTTTGAAGTTAAGTATTTCCTTTCCCTTTTTTGGGTTCTGTTTGTTGCATTTCCCTGTCATTTGTATTAAGGCCTGAGGGAGACTCCTGTTCGTCCTTCCTTTTGGATGAACAGGTTGTCTCAGTCCTGACAGTAGTACCAGGGTCCTATAGGATGAGCTAGGACATTTGGTATTCCTGTGTATGAACTCACCTACGTCTAGGGTCTGTTCATGCTGATAGTCAGGACTTTTATTAGGGTTTTACTATGAGGTGTCCATCTCCCTTTCCCTAGTTTCCAGGCCTTATTCTTTCCCTCCTTTATTCGGTGTAGTGTTACCCTCCCACACCCAAACGTGACAGGTACAGTGCCAAGCTCACACTACTAGAACATCATGAATCTAGTCATTGTGCCTCTGCATGAACAACACAGGCCTAATTTCATCTTCATGGACGACAATGCACCAGCTCATCAAGGTCTCATAATTAGGGAACAGCTGCTGGAGACTGGGGTGCCTCAAATGGAGTGGCCTGCACTTTCTCCAGACCTGAATTCCATTAAAAACCAATGGGATCAGCTGATTTGCTGGGTAGAGGCTCTTAACCCTGTACCCCAGAACCTCAATGACTTGAGGGCCGCCCTTTAAGAAGAGTAGGATGCCATGCCTCAGCAGAAAATAAGTTGACTTGTGAACAGAATGAGACGTCTTTGTCAAGCTGTAATTGATGCTCAAGGCCACATGACAAGTTATTGAGATAATTGAAATTTTTGTGGGGGTATACCTACCACTGTTGTTGGCTTTTGTTTCAATTAGTTGTTTGAGATGAGGAAATCCCTATTGCATGCTTAAATTAAATGCCCTACTTGCATTATATAATATCACTGTGGCGTAAACTTTTTATGGTTTCTATAAATTTCACCCAAAAGTCAAATATCCCAACCTTTTTGTTTGCAGTGTATATATGAGATTGAAAAGATATAGTTAGTAGATAGAAAATAGATATGAACTAGACAGATGATATCGGTAGAAGATAGATGTTTCTCTTCATCGAGTTTTGGGGGAAACTACAGGCATATCGTGTTAGCTGCAGACATTCAGACCTGGCTCAGAGTTGTAGTTTTCCCAGTATATTGTGAACCCTTTGGGGGGTTGTGGTTTATAGGCACTGACTAAAATATTATTATCCATATTGCTTCCTTTGCTGAATTAATTTTTCCACCACATTATACACTGCTCATTTATATGGGTTATGGCCACCCTGCAATCCAGGAGCGGTGGCCCTGCTCGCACAATATAGGAAAAAGCACGGACTATGCTCACTCCTGAGGTCCTGGCCAGCAGAGAGGCATTACAGTGAAAGGATAAGTTTACTGGGGCAAACTACAAGTGAAAGGAGACTCTAGTGCCCTGTTGGCCTTCCTCTAGACTGAATACAATATAAGACACGGTTGATCATGGAGACATACAGGTTCTGTAGATCCTGCACATTTGTTGGCTGCTGAAGCTGGTGTCCCAGCTGGTCCCATAGATGTTTGATTGGTGATAAATCTGGGACCAGGCAGACTAAGGAAGTGTTGCAATCTTGCGGAGACGTTCCTTGGAAAACCTTGCTGGTTGTGCACAAGCATTATACCAATTCACAGAATTCTGGCATTGTGTTGTTTATGCTGTGCAGTGCGTTGCGCAAAATTTATTACACAAAAACATGGTAGAATTTTTTATTTTTATTTCTCCCCTAAAGAGTAAAGCTGGATTTACAAGGTTCCAATAATCTGCCTGTGTAAAGGTGGGTTTACATGGCCCGATTGTCGGGCAGACTATCGAGAATGAACGTTCCTGCAAACACTCATTCCTGACAATATGTCCATCTAAATGTGGTGCCGATCACCTGATCTCCGATTAATGAGCGAAACGCTTGTTCATTCGGTGATCCTGTGGCACGCCAATTATCATTTCATATCAGCAGATTGTGTGGTCTAAACAATGATCTGCTGCCCAGAAACAATGATTCTGTATGGGGGACGAGCGATCGCAATAGCCATCCCTTGTCCTCATACTGTGGAGGTGATCGCTGCATGGAAATGCAGCGGTCTCTTTTACTGAACAAGCAGCCGACTGTCTGGAAAGGAACTGTTCCTTCCCGACAATCGACTCTTGGATCGGAGTATCTTAACCTGCCTTAAAGGGGTTCTCCATCCAGCCAATTGTCTGTATTTTTGCCTCGGACCACATTATAGTTAATGGGGCTGACAGGAATTTTGGTAACATTTACCAGTGCTGGATCCGGAGAAATCCAACAGGCTGTTCTCTGCCGGAATGGGTGCTGCAGATGTGAAACTAGCCTAAAGGTGCCACAGATCACCTGATGAATGAGCAATATGCTGGATCCTTGGGTGAAAGGATCTGCGGTGCGGACACCTCAATCACTATTTCTGGGCAGCAGATGGCTTCTGTATGGGCACAAGCAATGGCATTAGTGATCGCTCGTTCTTGTACTGTGGAGATGACCATAGCATGCAAATGCAGAGATTCACCTCCACTTAAGGGGGTTGTGTCCAGGCTTTTACTATTGATGACCTATCCTCAGGATAGGCGGGGGTTCAATATCAGCTGTATGAGGAGACGGTGAGCGCAGTGCGCATGTGCCGTCTCTCTTCCTGTTCGGCAAGGTGCTGGACCCCTGCCAATCTGATATTGATGACCTATCTTGAGGCTAGGTCATCAATAGTAAAGGCCTGGACAACCCCTTTAACCAGCAGCTATCAGGATTAAGGACCACTTCCTTCCTGATAGCTGCTGCTCCTTGGAGCATCTGGAAAACACAACTCGTTCTACCAACAAGCTCAAATATAGATAGTTGTGATGGGATCATGTGGGAAAAAACAACCAAGATATGCTCGGTTCTTGAGGGGTTAAAGGTTCATGAAGAGGGAGCGCACCTATGCTGTATACGTGTATGGGGTACGCTTATGTACGTGCATCTCCACTGCTGTAACACAATGCGCTTCTGGTCAAGTTCAACCAGACTTTCCCGTCATGCGACCACAGGACCAGCAACCACCTCAGCATTTGCCCCTAGCACGATGACGACACCGTCTCCATCCAGACACGTTCCACACACACTTTCCGGCTCCGCCCCTCTCATGACCTCACTGCGCCTAACCGATAGTTTCACTAAGGTTTGTAAGTCCGCCGTGATAACCCCGCCCACCTGCTATCTACAACGAGGGGGGTTCTATCGAAGGGCGTGGTCACGGTGCTACTGGCGGGGGCGTGTCAGCTGGGAGCAGGACACCAGGGACGGTGGCGCTGAGTGAGTGAACGAGCCGGTCATGGGGTGGGCGTGGCGACAGAGGAGGCGTGGTTAGGTGCTTGGCAGAGAAGGGTGGTATTGCTGGAGTGCAGCTCCGGCGGCGGTGTCAGTTATCAGTGTGGGTTGTCACACGGAGCACATCGTCTTGTTAGAGCCACAGACCCCCGCCCAGGAGAGGGCCATTCAATGAAGTGAAGGCACAAGCTCTTGTCGCCCCCTCTTCCAGGCACTGACTCCATGTGGTGTGGGGTGACACTGTACTGACCCTCGCCCGTCATACAGAGAAAGAAGCAGGAGGATATATTCGCTGGTTGTTATGGCCGTCCTGGAGCTGGCCCTACAAGGTCTCGCCATCTTCGGCGTCGTCCTTTTCTTCGTCCTGTGGTTCATGCATTTCTTATCCATCATCTACACGTAAGTACCGTGCCTCTGCTCCCAGGCCTCCTAGCACCCCTGCATACCGCTCAGGTAGCCCTCACATGGAAACCGCTGTGTGTGAACGCCCCACACCCACCCTCTGCATACATGTAGGTTACACGCTATCTGTGGCAGCTCCTGCTGTGCACATGACATGCAGCTGCTCTAAATGGTATGGATTATTTTAGAATGGCAGGAGGAAGAAGAAGAAGCCCTTCTAGGAAGGGGGAGGGGGCCTTTTCTTGCTGTCATGCTGCTGCTATTGACATTTCAAGTGTCTGCCCAAGCAGCAGGGTCCAGGCATTTTCACCCAGCCTCCCATCTCCATTTATTACCCTAATATATAGATATGGGTTGGATGAATAGCTCTGGGGGGAGTAGCTTTCGGGTAAAGGGATAGGTAGGGTATGGGTAGAGGGATAGTTCTGGGCTACATGGATCGGTAGTTCTCCAACCCCCTCCTTCTTACGGGCTCCATAATATCTGGCGTGTGTCCACCGGCTCATCACACACCACTCATACATTATACACGTAAGGATGACTGTCCTGATTTGCGGATGTCAGTCTACTATCCTGCAGTGGCTGTGACCTCTATAGAGAAGAAATTGTGTTTTCCGTCCTCGTTGCTGAGGATAAGCGTTCCCCCACGTTCTGTGCACCAGATGTGTGTTTGGTGCAGTGTGAACTCTGTGGGGTGAACTGCTGACTGCCCCGCTTTTGCTCATTATCGTCCTCGGCAGTAACTTTTGCTCAGTGAATCTGTGATAGTGACTACGATAAGATCATTGAACTTTGTCCTGTTCCGCAGGTCATGTGTGTTGGCAGAGGCGAGTACTGGCATGGCACACGTAAAGGGTATGACCCAGGTGATGCTTTCATTGCCTCTTCCTGCTTTTCTGCTGTTGTGTTGATAGATCCGTGTAGAGATGCTGTTCCTGCCTTTGGGGTCAGTTCACACATCAGTCTGACACTGTCTCTTGACGGACTTGGGTCATTTCTCCAAGTTTTGAGCGTGCCCGCCCTTGGTTTAACATGATTGCCTTCCTTCCCCTCGCCGTGACCTTGCCACATACATCTCGGTCATTTTCATGTTCAGGACGACTGTCGCGCAGAGCAGAAAAGCCACCCAAATAATCAGAAGTTTATGTAAAAACTGCGTCTTAAAGGAAAACAGACTGTACTGGTTGTAAAACTAGAGCCACTGCTGTCTTGTAATTTTGTCCCAGGGATACTGGCATCACCATGATCCTACCATGGCCCTCAGAGCTACTGCGTGGGTTGTCATCCAGCCTTACCAGACCCTGCTAGATATGTAGCCATACGAGGGCAGTGGATGCACCGCTGTGTTACTAGGCGGACTCAGGTGTGCAGGAAATGTTGGCACTCTGCTTTCTGCAATCGAGATATTAGGGCTCAAACACAACAGCGTGTAGCGGCTGTGCCCCTGTTGCGGCCTGCAAACAGTGGGTCCCCAATATAGGGCCCCGACTGTGCGCACCATATCACAGATGTGGTCCCATTTAGGTGATTCTGGAAGATACGGAGCAGAAGGCCACGGAAGCCCTACAGAGCCGTTACTCCATGCCTCCACATCTCAAAAACATAGAACACGCTCCAATTTCTTTTTTTTTTTTTCTTGCAGTGTGGATCCATTCAAGTTGAATGTGTATGCATCCGTCAGCGCAGGCCACACGGATGGTGCCCATGCAATTTGCGCTCCCCGATGCACGGAACATGCAGCAGACATTCGTGTGTGTGAGCCCTTAGAAGCATGGCAGTCGATTTTGGTGGGATCCATCTCTCTTTTCATTTCTTCAACTCCCCCCCCCCCCCCCCCCGCCATGGCAGATATCACTTAGTGGGGCGGCTGCACAAGTCTCCCTACACTTCAGTCTCAGAGCGTTGCGCCATATGGTTGGGCATTGCACCCAAACTGACCAATCAGTGTCCTCCTTACAAATAAAGCCCTCTACTGTCAGGAGATTTGTTATTGGATGTTTCTGGTACCAGCAGTATTACCGTGCTGCTTGTGCCGTTCCCAGTACGCCCTGTGCTCATCAATGGCAGGAAAAGTCTTATGGTCCATTCACACGTCCGCAAAATGGGTCCGCATCCATTCCGCAATTTTGCGGAACAGGTGCGGACCCATTCATTTTCAATGGGGCAGGAATGTGCTATCCGCATTTGTGGATCCGCAAAAAAAATAGAACATGTCCTATTCTTGTCCGCGGACAAGAAAAGGCTTTTTCTATGAGAGTGCCGGCGATGTGCACATTGCCCGTGTCCGTGTCTTGCGGATCCGTAAAACACATACGGACGTGTGAATTGACCCTAATGCGTATTAATACACATTGCACTTTTTTAGAGAGAAAAATTGCCTGTACAGGCGTCTGATGCTTACACAGGCGTCTTTGTGACCTCTGTTTACTGGTGATTTTTATTCAGTCAGGAGATTTTGTTCTCCCATATGTATTTTTTGATTAAGGAGGTTCTCCTCGTATGAGGAGAGTGGGTCATGGAAGAAAAAGGGCCTTTCTGTATGTTCTGAAGATCTCAGGCACCATTTGTATGTGGTCACAGGATAGGTCTCTGGTGTATTGTCATGGTACCTAATTAGGGCCTGGTTACCAAGGAGCCATCAAGCTAATGTAATTTAGACAGGCCGCTCCTGTGGTATTGTCAGCAGTATCCAAGGACGGCTGTGATGTAAAAGGCTTTCACCTGTTAGCAAGGGAGGCCACAAGGCCCAGCTGTTCAGGTCACCCAGGACTTGCTAGGTTCTCCAGGGATCAGCAGCAGTTAATTAATGGGATTAACCATGTCACTTTGCTATTTTGGCAGAGAAGGGTTTCTGAATGAATTGGATGACAATCCTTGCGTCATTCGGTTGTGTATGTAAGGTCTCACCGCTTCCCCTTTAAGCTGCAGCCTTGTAGAACGGCTTCTTCTGACTGACTGTTCGTCTTGGACACGGAGCACCACAGATTTCGGATATGGTCCAGACAGGAAGCATGTGCTGACTGCACTCTGTAAATGCTGCCTCTACAGTGTCCTTAAAAAGTGCTTTGTTCCAGCTCATTGGTTTCCCCTTGGTATCGCTTGTCTGATTAATCAGCATCTTGCATGCACCACCACACATGAGACTTGTAGTGTTTACGTAGCAGGAGCAAAGCTGCCATGTAAGCATGGGAAACTTTTTATCGAGTTGTTATTCTCAGTCATATAACAACGATATATTTAGCAGTGTTTTTAGCCGAAAGATACTTGCCTTTGCCTAATTTTGAAGACCCTATTGAAAAAAAAATTCACTAAAAGCAGTAGAAAAATGTACAGGTCCTTCAAAAAAAATTAGCATATTGTGATAAAGTTCATTATTTTCTGTAATGTACTGATAAACATTAGACTTTCATATATTTTAGATTCATTACACACCAACTGAAGTAGTTCAAGCCTTTTATTGTTTTAATATTGATGATTTTGGCATACAGCTCATGAAAACCCAAATTTCCTATCTAACATAATTAGCATATTTCATCCGACCAATAAAAGAAAAGTGTTTTTAATACAAAAAAAGTCAACCTTCAAATAATTATGTTCAGTTATGCACTCAATACTTGGTGGGGAATCCTTTTGCAGAAGTGACTGCTTCAATGCGGCGTGGCATGGAGGCAATCAGCCTGTGGCACTGCTGAGGTGTTATGGAGGCACAGGATGCTTCGATAGCGGCCTTAAGCTCATCCAGAGTGTTGGGTCTTGCGTCTCTCAACTTTCTCTTCCCAATATCCCACAGATTCTCTATGGGGTTCAGGTCAGGAGAGTTGGCAGGCCAATTGAGCACAGTAATACCATGGCCAGTAAACCATTTACCAGTGGTTTTGGCACTGTGAGCAGGTGCCAGGTCGTGCTGAAAAATAAAATCTTCATCTCCATAAAGCTTTTCAGCAGATGGAAGCATGACGTGCTCCAAAATCTCCTGATAGCTAGCTGCATTGACCCTGCCCTTGATAAAACACAGTGGACCAACACCAGCAGCTGACATGGCACCCCAGACCATCACTGACTGTGGGTACTTGACACTGGACTTCAGGCATTTTGGCATTTCCCTCTCCCCAGTCTTCCTACAGACTCTGGCACCTTGATTTCCGAATGACATGCAACAGTCCAGTGCTGCTTCTCTGTAGCCCAGGTCAGGCGCTTCTGCCGCTGTTTCTGGTTCAAAAGTGGCTTGACCTGGGGAATGCGGCACCTGTAGCCCATTTCCTGCACACGCCTGCACACGGTGGCTCTGGATGCTTCTACTCCAGACTCAGTCCACTGCTTCCGCAGGTCCCCCAAGGTCTGGAATCGGTCCTTCTCCACAATCTTCCTCAGGATCCGGTCACCTCTTCTCGTTGTGCAGCGTTTTCTGCCACACTTTTTCCTTCCCACAGACTTCCCACTGAGGTGCCTTGATACAGCACGCTGGGAACAGCCTATTCCTTCAGAAATTTCTTTGTGTCTTACCCTCTTGCTTGAGGGTGTCAATGATGGCCTTCTGGACAGCAGTCAGGTCGGCAGTCTTACCCATGATTGCGGTTTTGAGTAATGAACCAGGCTGGGAGTTTTTAAAAGCCTCAGGAATCTTTTGCAGGTGTTTAGAGTTAATTAGTTGATTCAGATGATTAGGTTAATAGCTCGTTTAGAGAACCTTTTCATGATATGCTAATTTTTTGAGATAGGAATTTTGGGTTTTCATGAGCTGTATGCCAAAATCATCAATATTAAAACAATAAAAGGCTTGAACTACTTCAGTTGG